>NC_136889.1:14607548-14795886 GCF_949152265.1 Phoxinus phoxinus | reverse complement strand
TGGTGACTGGGCTGGAACATATGTAGTGTGCTAGGACGCTCATGCACCGCTGCTTCAGAGACATGCTAACACTGCACTTAGAAAGACAGGAGGTCAGACGTACAGTGTTTGGCTACAGTACACTCCCTTTCTCTCTATCTCCTTCTGTTTCAAAGGCGTTTTTCTGTTGTCCCATCCATAGGTCACAATACATGATGTCAGTTGAGTAGCAGCAACTGAGATGGTGTTGTCTTAACGCGTGCCATGTTTGATACGGACTGGTACCGGCGCATGCTAAACAGCAGATTCGGGGCCCGAAACACACCGCTCGCTCCTGTAAACAGCTCGGTGCTGCTATTGTGATTTTTCAGAACATTAATATTCATGGCATCTTAGCGGTTTAAACACTTCAGGAGTGCGTGGCTGTGCTCTTCTTGATTTTTTTTTTTTTTTTTTTTTTTCTTATGGCAGATTTGTAATTTGCATTTCATAGGCGACTTTACTCAACCCTGAAATATTTTAAGCATGGCATTAGCATTACTTCCTATTATTGTATGTGTGCCAGAATGAGAACATGGTGCGTGTGAGAGCCAGTGCATATGTGTGTGCGTTTCTGGCCAGTTTCAAATAATATTACATAATCTTAATAATGTCATATTTGATCATATAGTGAACTGGGCCCATCTCCTCATGTCAGATAGCTGATAAACAGCAGGTTAAGTCTGCCCTTATCGCTCTCTCTCCTTCTTCCTCCCCATCAGTACATGAGCTGACTGTTAACTGTGGCCCCTGCGGCCACTCTCACTTCCTTTCCACACAGGAAGTTTGGTCAGGTGTCAAGAAGTTTGTTGATAGTGTGCTAACAGTCATTTCCTAGACCTCTGCCCCATTGACCAAGACCCATTGAGGCAGCAGTGTCCCAATATCCTGTTTCCTGTCATTCCTGAGCTTCTCTTGGTGATTTATTGACATGAGAAGCATTAGTTTTTTCCTTAGTAGTAACCGTGAAAGTCGCTCAATCTCTATTAGTTCAAACGATTCTGAACTATTTTAACCTCTTCCTGATCGGTAGTGATACTTGGAAGTTTCTGAATTGCTGGGATCTATAAAGTGTTCATCTATAAAGGTTAGAAAATGAAATGGGGAAAAACACTTATACGTAGTAGAGGATAAGTAAAATAGTTTTGAGATCCTCTGCAGCTTTGTTGTTTAATTTATGTCACTAAAGATTAAGTAATTTTGTTTTGTGTTTTCAAACACTATCCTATTTCCATTGGTCAGCTAAAGATATAGCGCCAGTACCTGACCAGTTAGGATGGAAACCAGAGAGTGTAAAGGCCCTACACCAAGATTAATGATAACTATATTAGCATTCACACCAAATAACGATAATGTTCTGTTTATTATAAGCGCACACTCTAGATATGTTAAATACCTCTTTAAATGCTCAAGCTCTTTAAAAGATGGAACCTTATTGGCTGTCAGTGTTTTTATCATCCATCAACTGGAGAAATCTTTTCTGAAAGCGATTTCAACTATATTGTTCCTATGCGTCATTATCGTTATAGCTTTGGAATGAAGTTCCCTGTGACTAAACTTTTCAATAAACACACAGTCCTTCTTTCACCTCCTCAGCTAAGTGATGCTTGGTGGAAAGGTGGTGTATCTCTCAGGAAAAGTTGAGGTAGTGGAGGCAGTTCCTCAGGAGAGAGTAGTCTTGAGGGGACCGTCTGACTGCGTCCGTCTGGAGCTACACTAAATCAAACACAGGGAGAGGAACTGGAGGCTTCCAGACTTCAATCCCTGGTGGAACACTTGCTGCCATACCTCAGAGAGATTCATTTAACCTGGATTACTCTGGTGGATTTTCGTTTGAATTTTTCTCAAATAGATTTGTTAGAAACGCTGTAAGAAGCTCCCAGGTGTGAGGATGACGGCATGGGGAACGTCTCATATTTAATTACCTTCAGTTTGTGTGATTAGCTGGATTTTGCGGTTGTGCTAAATACTGTCCACCAGCAGTCTTCCATGATGAGCTCTTTTGTGGTACTTCAGATCAAGCCCTTGTGCAAATGGGCAGTTCCAGTTGGCAAATAGTTTAAATATTCACAGTCTACTGAAGTCAATATTGACTATACGACACAGGCTCTGTAAGAGAGTACGTGTGTGTTCCTGAGGTTGCGGGTCCTTTCTTTTTTACTCATCCCTCGTGTTTGCTAATTAGGCAGATTCACTTGAAAGGAGTGAGGTCATAAAGTCAGTGTTAAGACACATGGTCTGCCCCATCCAGCTCTGGCTGCCCAGGTCATGGTCAGGTTCAGAGGTTTTGCGTGAGAGTGGACTGCCGGTGTAGATATCAAACACAGTGTGGGCTTTCATCAGACAGGAAGTGTGTGTCAAAGGAGTAGCGGAGCACAAGGACATATGTGTGTTCACACTCTAATTGATGTGTGTAGCCCAGCTTCGCAGGGCGAAAGAAGGGAGAAATGCCATTCAAATGAAGGACAAGTTCAACAGCCCATCTTCCATCTTTGCATAAATGTTCAATGTGAGAAAGTTGCGTGGAAATAAAACATAAAAAATGGCAAGAAGAAGGATAAACAATATCACCACCTTGACCCCTTGATGACTAATCATACCAAGACAACTAGGCAGCGTTTGTGCACCAAAGGTGCTACAGGGTCAGTCCCCGGATGCCTAATAATCTCATTCAGGTAGATAAGGATTGGAAAAGACTATATTAATAAATGGATGCAACTATATAATCATTATGGAACTTCTTCTAGCCTTGAAGAAACTAAAAGAGGCCAGATCTCTACCTCAAAACTCTGCAATGACACAATTTCTTCCTCAAACCCTTTCAGCCAGACAAGGGTCATGCAATATCACTTCCAAGTAAAGGACTTAGTTGGATTGACAGCATCCTTCAATTACCCAGATGTCCTGCCAGTCTGCTGGGTTGTGTTGAAAGGAACATCTGTCAATAGCCACAGCCCCAAATTTAAAGGTAGAGTGGTTTAGGGCTTGGAGTGGAGGTGGAGGGGGCTGGGGCAGCTATTTTAGTCTGTAACCTGATCCTTTACGGCCACTCTTAAATGTGGGCCATGCGTAAAGGTCAGAGGCTGGCTTTGTTGTGTCTGGCAGACTGCTACATCTGGATGGGTCGTGCAGAACACACAACCTCATCAGTGTGATGCTCACTGTGCCAAACTCCTTTTTTAAACCCCATACAAAACTACATAAAATTATTCTGGACTCTTGTACAAAAAATTGTATTCTGTAACTAATGGACAGAATAATACTTATAGGATAATGTATATGTGGAGACTGAACAAATGTATACTTTCTAGTCTGGCCACTAGAGGCAGCATTTCTTACCTACACTAGAGTACAACTGTTCACTGACCTGTGATTTAAAGGGTTTTAATAGCAGGATTACACAATGTCCTGAAGACTTTGTTTTATAGATGGGTGGGTTGATGGATGGATGGATGGGTGGATTGATCCAATTTTCATTCTCTGTATCTCTCTGATATGCCCCTTTTCTTGTTATCTTCTCTCCTCCTCTTGTGCTTTTTTTTCCACTGTGTCTTTTTCCTCAATCGGTGTTTTATTTTAAGACATGCAGCATATGCTGATTTCAGGCAGAATTGAGAGAAGGACTTAGGAGCCCAGCTGACCTGCCTGTGCTGTCTAATTGGGACTGTTTTCTTTCCCGGTTGGCCCCAGAAGCCCAGCATTCTCAGCTGTGGCCGCTTGCGCTGTCAGCTGCGCCCCTGTGACAATAGCAACTGTAATATTTCATCCCATGAACTACATTTTTCAAAAGATTATCATATTTATCTACCTGGTTGAGCTGCACCTCTGTATCATCATAAAAGTATTTTTGGAATGCTGGGTCAGAATTGTTCTTAGGTGAACTCTACAACTTTTTTTCCCCCTTCAACTGTGGAATCGCAGATTAAATGTAAGGCAACTGCACGTTGGCTTATATTAGTCCTCTCTAACTCTACCTGGGGGCCACTTGCCAGGTGTAGCTGAGCAGTGTGTAAAAAATAGAAACGAGGTGTCCATCAACTCCCACTGTGGATAACTCTGTTTATTATAATGGGTGCGATCTAGTTTTGTCCCATCGTGGTGCGTGAATGCATTTGGTGTAGGCTACATCTTACATGTTTTATGCATTTGGCACATTTACACAAAGAGATTTACATTACATTCAAAGCACACATTTTTTTTCAGATCACACCCATGACCTCATATATATACATTTACATTGAAAATAAATTGTAAAAAATAAGTCAATATTATAGAATCACTGCAAATATGCAACATATTATATATATTCTTTAAAAAAAATGAAAATAATATAATTTATAAAAATAATTCTTAAAAAATAATAATAAAAAAATGCTATATATTATTATAAAAAATCCATATAGTGTGTGTCCTCACTTATACAGTGAAATTGATTTATAGAAAAGGCTTATAAATCTATAAAGCAGCCAAAACATGTTTTGATTTAAATCTAGTGTTTTGCGCATGTTTCTGTAATGGATAGGTTTAGGAGTAGCGGTTGGTTAGGCCATAGAAAACATTATTTATATATATATATATATATATATATATATATATATATATATTAATAATGTTTTCTATATATATATATATATATATATATATATATATATATATTTATTTTCCCACAGTGATACATGCTCTCTTTCCCTCTCTTGTGTCCTTCTTTTCCCCTCTCCATCTCTTTGGTTGGGTCATGTTTGCCATCTATCTTAATGCAGGATGAATATTTAACTGCTCTGTACATTAAACACTTCCAGAGTCTCTGTGTTGACATGTCTGAAAATGGCCACAGGATGCTGGTTGCACGGAATCCTGGTGTACATTTGGCTCATTGATACATAATTAACACTCCCTGCAACTGCTCCAGCAAACACACAGATGTCTCCCCTGTGGGGTTGCCTTGCCAGTGTGTCTATGCCCATGTATGTGTGCGTTACTGGCCTGGGCTGCTTAGATGAGTTTTAGGCCTCTGTAAGGTGGCAAAGCAGCTTCTATACCATTGAATAAGTTGTGACACTGGATAGTTGTCAGGTTTCCTGGAGTTTGCATGATACCAACTCGGTGGCAGGCCTTCATTCCACAGAAAGCGGTTTAGTTGTATGTGGCATGGCTGTGAACGTAACTCTCCTGCACTGCACAAGTGTGCTGTAACCAGAGGCGCTTTGTCCAATGGGCCGGCAGCTATTCCAGCTGGACCACCAACAGCCAGGCCAATTAGCATCTATTGTCTGAGGCAGTCATGAGTGCAGAGACCACCAGGACAGACCCCTCTACCTTTCTCACAAAACTGCCCTCAGCCCCCCTCTACACATCTGCTCAGTTCTCTCTGCTTTGCTTTACTCTTCCTCCTACCAGCCTTACCCTGGTACTTTTTTACAGAGCACTATTAAGTTTAAAGGTGAAGTATATCTCCACCAAACAGATTTACAGAAATGACTGTTTTTAAACAGGTCTCTTAAACACTCCCTGTGTCTGCCCCACCTCAAACTTATGCTATTGGTTGAGTTAATGTGTCTGTGTCAGTATTCCAACACTGGAAGCTCCTAAAGCCGAGGATAGGTCACACTAGACTTTGAGCACGCAAAATTTCTACGGTCATGATATGACATCAAACTACTGTATGTGGCGTAACAATATTACTGCTTTTTTGCAGTATAACTGTATTTTTGATTAAGTATATTCAAAAAAGAGATTTATTTAAAAAACATAAAAAATTCTCACTGCCCCCAAAACTTTGAAATGGTGTGTGTTGTATGTAGCATAACTGACATTATATGTGATTTATTTATTTAGAAAACGTTTCACTGATTTAAATGATGTCGAAGTAGGCTATATCTGAAAGCTTACAGCTGATTGGTCCTTGATAAGGAAATGCATTCTTTCAGCATAGACAACCTTAGCCGTTGCTGCGTGAAACCTTGGTCACTTCCAGTGTTGGATGAGTAGTCCAGAATCTAAAACTGACCTCTGATGTGCTGCTTCAGTAAGCAGAGTGAAGCGTGTGCCCATTTTAGTCCTGTCATGAGCAGCCTTGTCGCTTTATACGGCTCTCACACACACACACACAAACACACACACACACACACACACACACACACACACACACACACACACACACACACACACACACACACACACACACTCATACTCTGTTCTTAGCTTTTTCTTACTATGCTGTTTTGTAGGGCCTTTTTGCCATTTCAGCAGATCTCTCTCATTCTGTTACTCCCTTTGCTCCTCTTTATTTCTCTCTCTCTCCTCCTTCGTACTCACTCTTACTCTTATATCGTCCCATCATCCTCTCTTACTCCATTTCTTCTCTGGTCCTGTCATATCTCTGGCTGAACTGCTCTGTCCTATCTAATGGGGTCAGCAGAACAACACCCCCCACATGCTCTTCCCTTTCACTCTCCTCCTCTTTCATCTGTCCATTTCCAGGTTAAGAGCCCAGTGGCTGAGAGGCTCACTAGATTAGTGGTCTTTCATGCCTAGACAGGGTCCAGTGTGGCTCCTTACCTATCCATCTGCAATTTATGGTTCTTTACTCATACAGTGGACTAAAGGACAGACACACAGACCTTCACTCATTTACAATGCACACTCACATCAGTGATGTTATTGTTAAAACTATTAAAATAATTTTGTTAATTGAAAAAAACTGAAATGAAGTAAAATATAAATATTAGATGGCAAACAGATACTTAATAAAAATTAAAGCACTGTCTTCCTCAGACAAGATGATTCCCAAATGACCGTTTACACGACAGTTTTTGTCGCGTGAAAAAAACCAAAACGTTTTGGCCGTTCGTTAACACGACAACTGTGTTTTGTGAGCCTGAAAACACAAACTTTTAAAAAGGGTTTCAAAGTGCACGTTTTTGATGAACGTGATACGCACTCAGTCAATAGACGCGTAATGTTTCTTTACAAAGTGGCATCAGCAACTATTGGCCTGGCATGCATAATACAGCGTTTTTAGTCATTTTCGCGGATCCGTGTGAACGGGGATCGTTTTGACAATGGTGTCGTCTGTACGTGAAAAAATGCAAAGGAACCTTTTCAGTTTTTAGTAACGTTGTCATGTAAACGTACCCTAAAATAACTTGTCTGATTGCTAATCCCTAGCTTCACATCCCATAATTCCTTAACTGTTGGCAAAATATTTGGTTCGACATCTACTTCTATCTATTTAAGCTTCATTTCACCTCATCCAGCAGCCACCACGTTTATCATGATTGTTTTGAGTTAACCCTCCCTAAAACATGCTGAAAGCATTTACGGTTGGCATGTCTTATACTGTCCATGCTGGGATAACAAGTGGCTCCCTGTTCCTCATAGGGGCCTTCAGGGTTTCTCAGTTCTGTTCTTTTCTGTCCCTCACTCTCCTCAGCTCAGGCCATTAGAGGAAGAGGGTCAGGAAAGTGCATGCCATCCTTTGCGTGCTATCTGAGCCACTGGCCTGGCAAGTGAAAATAAATGTTCAAAAGGTTGTACTTTATATTTAGCCAAGGAGATGACCTCGAAGTGCCTTAAAAGGGCTCACATACTTAAAGGTGCATTACAGGTCTTACACTAATTCACTGTGATAGCTAAAGTGCTCGCCGCATACCGCGGGAGAGAGCTAACCCTGGAGGATCCGGCAAGGGCCCGGGATGTGACCAGTTAACGTTATTCAGCATAAATTTTGAATTCTCTGCAGCCTGAACTTGGAGTGGAGACGGATAAACCATTTGCATACTGTATTAGTGATGAGTGTAGAAAAGAGACGCTCTTGTTGCACGTTTAATCTGTACGTTTTGCTTTATTTCATGATTTCTTCTCGTTTTATTTGCAGAAAAGTGGTAAGGCGTGTTTTAAGGGCTGTTTGGGGTAAATAACCTTTCGTGAGATGCAGCAATGGTCTGAAACTCCACTGGTGGAGACCCATTTTCATTCCTAACTAGACTGGCATGATTTATTAATTTGCATTTGAAATAACAATTACGATGTCAGAAGGGATCAAGCCCAAACCTTAATTGCAATGGAAAACATACTTAATATGAAACTTGCCCCTACTGAGGCATTCAGAGTGCTTTGTGTCTTGAGCAGCTTTGTAGAGCATCAGGGACACGCTGCAGGTTTCTGATAGTTTCTTCTCGCTGATGTCACTTCCTCTCACTCACCGCCGCTCCCGTTCCAGCTGGACTCGACGGAGCTTTGTAGTATGTGATTGCTTTCAGATCTCCCCTTTGTCGTCCTCTCACTCTCATTCTCACATTGTCTTGCACTTTTCCCTCTGGGGCCTTTAAGGTTTATGATGTTTCATTAAGAGGTCGGGTCCTAAGACAATTCATTAAATCATGTAATAGTCTTTTGCCGACACTCCACATCTAGTAATGAATGTAAAAGGACAATAAGCTTTAACTGATTTTACAGAGATTGTCTTTGTTTGGAACATTCCTGAATGGTGTTTTTTTAAAGCAATAAGCCATTTGAGATTGTTCTATACAGTGATTTGACCTTGTTTTAAGGTTAAAGTATGGCTTAGGTGCACTAAAATCCTCTTAGTTATGGGAAAGTCCCGGTAAAATACAGCCTTTAGGAGTAGCAGTAATATTAGTTATAATGATAATGATAATAATAATAATAATAATAATAATAGTTTAATTACACATTAAAATGTAATTAAGTAATGGCAGAACAGTTTATTTAAAATTTTCTCGTGTTCATAATGTCGGTTTTTCGTCCAGCTTCCTCTTGCTTTCACTTACTCATTTTTATACCTCTGGAGCGTCATAGGTATAGACTCTTTATTATGACATGAACACACACATGTGCTCAATCCCTCTCATAATTCAGTCCACACTGCACATCTGAGAGAATTCTCCACACTTCTAACACTCTTCCACATTCTTTTATATTGAGGCTAGCTCCACTCATATTTCATGTCAAAGGCTTATTCTTTTATTGAACATCAAATCCAGAGTGTCTTAGTTGACGCTCCTTTCTTTTTCCAGCGCATACATATTCAGAAGCTCAGGCGGCTATATGGCTTCCTGCACCAAATCCACAATTGTGCGCATTAGCACTGTAATAACATTACATGAATGGAGCTCCCGTTCTATATTTAGGAGTTAAGTCATCTGTGTGAGCCTTGACATGCAGCGTTGTTTTTTTCCCATCTCTGGCGTTGGCGCTCCGGCCTTCTCCAGTGTCCAAAAACGTACGCAGGAGGACGGCTCTTGCTAAAATATCATGCTGTGACACTTTGCATACCGGTTTGAACTTTATGGCTGACACACTGCAGAATAAATGCATAAATAAATAATAATAATAAAAAGTGTATTTTGAAAGGCTCACATTGTGCCCAAGCCAGTATGACAATAGAAGTAGATAAAAACTCTGAAGAATGCCACCCCTCTTTTTTGTCTCCTTCACACACGCCAGACGCGGTCCCAAAAAAACACACGTGCAAACACACACACACACACACACACGCACACACACACTCCAGTTCTACGACTCTGGCTTGTCAAAATATTGTTCCAGTATATCCCCACTGTTTCTGGCCTAGAGTCAACTTCCATCTCATCTAATGAAAAATGCAGAGTGTTCACCAGGGATTAACTGGAAGGCTTCTGCAAAAAGGATGAGGGAGGAGAGGAGCAGGCCTCTGCTTTATGGCAACACAACTCAATCATTTAGTACCTCCAGCTGACCATTTGACCCACTGCTTAGAGTTTTATTCTTCCCAAATAGCAGGGCAGGGGAGAGGGAAGTGCTTGAGTTTGCGTTTTTGCCGTCGTTCTGATAAATATCTCTTGCACCTCAGCATGTGTTCCCATTTATCTGAGTAGGTGCCGGTGCTGTAGATACATTATTAAGTGTGATTAAACACATGCGCAGGAACTGGCGAACACGGAAACGCTTCTGTTGCGTGGCATCGTTTTTCATCCCCCCATCTCTATGAGCGTACGGACATTTAAACACACAGACACTTTGAGTGTGCATGATTGTGTATGGGAATTTGTGTTGAGCATAGTCAGCTTGGAAAGGAAAGGAAAGGAAAGGAAAGGAAAGGAAAGGAAAACAAGATTTGCCAAGACTAGAGAGATGGAAGAAAAGGCAAAGATGTGAGATGAAAGGAGAGGAGAAGAGAGGAAAGTAGACAAACTCAGTAGACAGACTCTCTCTCTACTTTCTCGAAGTAGAAAGTAAAGTAAGGTGATGAGAAGAGAATAGAGGAGAGTACAGGAAAGTAAAGAATAAAAGAGGATGTATGCTAGAGGAAGGTGAAAGATAAAGGAAAGAAGAAAGGAGGAGAAGAAAGTAGTGGAAAGGAATGGATGTGAGACTGTGGGAGAGTAAAAGTAGAGGAGAGAACGAAATGAAAAGACGAAAATAGTGGAGTAGAAAGCAATGGATATGGAGGGGAAGGAGACGAGGATCGGGGAATATAATCTGAAATGATACAGATGCGTTTGTTTGAATAGAAAACATTAAATATGAGATATTACAGTATGTCTGCCCTCCTGAAATGAATCAGTTATTCTGTTTTTGATATTGTCCCTTCAGTCGAGTAATCCAGCATGTCTTTTGGATTCTGCTGCATCAATAATGTACGCAGGGTGGTGTATAATTTATGTAAGTGGACATGCAATCACCTCAAATTAAAGTGCATGAGCGGAGGTTAGGTTGCATGTTTGTATGAAACAGTGCAGGACAAGAACAGGCCAATCCAGTGCATTTAAGTGCCAAGCGCATCTCGTTCTCTCACGCATCTCTCTCTCTCTCTCTCTCTCTCTCTCTCTCTCTCTCTCTCTCTCTCTCTCTCTCTCTCTCTCTCTCTCTCTCTCTCTCTCTCTCTCTCTCTCTCTCTCTCTCTCTCTCTCTCTCTCTCTCTCTCTCTCTCTCTCTCTCTCTCTCTCGCACACACACACGCACACACACATATAAATATAAAAAAACCCTAGTTACTGCTGGCTTAGCTTAGGCTGGAGACACATGGCTCACCAGTGACTGAGACTCACAAAGCAGGAGGCATTAAGACATCAATAATTAATTAAACCAACAGGCTCTCATAGATACCTACAGAGGAGGACATCTGGCTGAAAGCATACTCAGTCTCATTAAAACTGGGCTCCAAATGGGAGCTGATTAATCCTTTCCAAATGTTAATTGGTGGGTTAAAGTCTGGATGGCTGTCAGTGGTGCTGGTCTGTTTTGTCGGGCCTCAGCAAGTGGAACAGGCCTGGATCACAGCTCATCCTGTTCCCAAGACGCACTGCCCAGTGCCGCATGAAGCGGCCAATAGAAATTCCTGCCGCGGCCTCTTCTTCGGTAATGGTTATCACAGAACATGGGGGGATTGCTGTGTATGTTTGTCTTTGAGCATATTTCCCGTTTGGTGGGTAATAAATTATATTACCTTGAGTTTGATTGATTTGTGTACTTTATGCCTGGACAGAGTCACTTTTATTGCTGTCTGGTCCCAGTAACATTATCATGGCTATCCATCATGTGCAGGGACAGCAGAGATGTCCATTTTAAGGCCGTCTCGCTGGTGTTTCAGGAATTGGTGCTTTAGCCAATACTCAGCAGCTCCCTCTCTCTCTCTCTCTCTCTCTCTCTCTCTCTCTCTCTCTCTCTCTCTCTCTCTCTCTCTCTCTCTCTCTCTCTCTCTCTCTCTCTCTCTCTCTCTCTCTCTCTCTCTCTCTGAGCGGAAGTTGGGCGAGTGGATGCGAGAGTGGGAGCGTGGTTTTTTTGCGTGAGTGTTGTTTTCTATCTTTTTTCTATGTTGTGTTAGTCTTATTTAATATATCTGTTATCGTTAGTGGTGTAGCTTAAAGTGGTTTAGTTTTGTTTGGTGGCGGCGACGGCCGGTGTGACTGGGAGTCATGCCGGTTCGCGGTGTTGTTGGCGTGGGGCTGGAAACGCTCACGCGCCGACATGCTTTTAAACTTTGTCCAACTATAGACTGTTCTGTTGAGGATTGCGCTTTGGCAGTCGGGGGGGTTGTTGGTTATGATAGCGTTAAATCCGCGTCTAGGATGAACAACGGAGTTGTGATTTTTTTAGATAGCTTTGATAAAGTTGCAACAATTGTTGAGCAAGGTGTAACGATCAAGGAGATCTTGGTTCAAGCGGTGCCGCTCGTTAATCCGGCAAAAAAGATCATTTTGTCGCAAGTCCCTCCGTTCATTAGTAATGAAATGCTAGAGAGGGAGCTTTCAAGACATGGGCAGATAATGTCGCCGATTAAAACAATTGGCCTTGGCTGTAAATCTCCGCATTGCATTTGAAGCATGTTGTTTCTTTTAGAAGGCAGGTTTTTATGATTCTTAAAAAACAACAATGAAGAGTTAAAATTAGTGTTCAAGTTCAAAGTGGATGATTATGATTACAACGTTTATGTAACGTCTGAGAAAATGAAATGTTTTGGGTGTGGACTGGAGGGTCATCTTATAAGATCATGCCCAGAAAAAATTCCCTGCTGAGATTAACAAGGCAGTAGAACAGGGTGAGTCAAGTAAATCCCAGAGACAAATTTTGGACAAAACAAATAATTTACAAGGACAAAAACAGAATGTTGTAAGTGAATTGCAGGGACAAAAACGGAGCAAATCAATTGAAACTCAGGGACAAAAAACGGAGTAAATTAATTGTAACTCAGGGACAAAAACAGAGTGATTCAAAATTTTCTCAGGGACAAAAGCAGAGTGAATCGAGTGAAACTCAGGGACAAAAGCAGAGTGAATCGAGTGAAACTCAGGGACAAAAGCAGAGTGAATCGAGTGAAACTCAGGGACAAAAGCAGAGTGAATCGAGTGAAACTCAGGGACAAAAGCAGAGTGAATCGAGTGAAACTCAGAGACAAAAGCAGAGTGAATTAAAATATTCTCAGGGACAAAAACGGAATGAATCCGATGCAATAAAATCACACAAAGCTCAAAAGTTCGAACAAAATAAAAGATCAACGCGGACAAATGAAGAGCTTTTTCAGGCTCCTTCTCCAGTTGAGAACAGCCAACAGCGTGAGAATGAGGAGGAGAAGGCCAGTAGCACTCGGAAAGAAGTAGAGTTGACTGAAGAAAGTGAGATGCTTGTAGATTACAAATCTGACAAAGAGACTTCTAGTGATGTTGAGGTAGACTCTGAAGCAGACTCTATAGTGTCCTCGCAGTCTTTGCCCCTGGTAGGAAGTGGTTACTCTATGTTGAGTATTAAAAAGTTTCTCATGAGTACTAAAGGAGCTAGGAATGTTAAGCTTGAGAGTGTGTTTCCTGATCTACAGCTTTTCATTGATTCAGTCAAAATGTTTCGAAGAACTTCTGAAAGTGCAGGGGAGAAAGTTTTTACTAATCAGGAACTTTATCGTTTAAAGAAACTTGTTTTGAAAGTTAAAAGACAGCTACAAGATGACGAATATGTTTAGTTTTTTTAATTTGTTTTTTGTTTGTTCCTCTTTTGGTTTTCTTTTTTTCTTTTTTCTAATGAGTGAGTTAAAAATAGGCAGTCTGAATTTGAATGGAGCTAGAGATGAAGGAAAAAGAGCTTCATTTTTCAGACTGTGCTCCCTTAAAAAATTGGACGTTATTTTGTACAAGAGACGCATAGTACTGTTGATAACGAAGTTGATTGGAAGAGAGAATGGGAGGGTGATGTTTTTTTAAGTCACAAATCTAGCAATAGTTGTGGAGTGGGTGTTCTTTTTTCCAAAGGTTTCAATCCTCACTCTGTTGAATGTGAAGAGATGATTAAAGGCCGACTGTTAAAAGTCAGAGTAATATATGAAAATTTACAACTCGTGTTTATCACTGTATATGCTCCAGCTGTTGGTAAAGAGAGATTGTCTTTTTTGGAAACTGTAAACGATGTTATTAGAGATTGTAATGATAAAGAGTTCTTATTTATAGGTGGAGACTGGAATTGTACAGAGAGTAGACTTGACAGGAATCATGTCGAGCCTCATCCGGCCTCCCGCACACGTCTCATTCAACTGTTAGAGACTCATGAGTTATATGATGTGTGGAGAGGGTTACATGCTAATCAAAGGCAGTATACCTGGACTCACTGTAAAGACAATTTATTGTCTATGGCCAGACTCGATCGTTTTTATTGTTTTAAATATCATTCTAATGTTGTTAAAAACTGCTTTATTAGCCCTGTTGGGTTTTCTGATCACTCACTTGTCTTGATTTGTGTCTTTTTGAAGTGTGTAAAGCCCAGTAGTGCCTATTGGCATTTTAATACAGCTTTATTAGAAGATAAAAATTTTAAAGACATTTTTGTATCTTTTTGGAAAAATCATCAAAGTATAAAAAATGATTTTGTGTCTCTACAACAATGGTGGGACTTTGGAAAAGTTCAAACAAAACAGCTGTGTCAGCAATATAATTGTAATGTCACCAAAGTGTTATTGAAGTCTGTGAAAGCTCTGGAGTCTGAAGTAGAGGAGCTCCAGGTTTTGGCTGAGGCCACAAAAGATCAACAGTATTTTGAAGCTCTTGAGGTCAAAAAGACTGTTCTAACGAACCTGCTTGGGGTATCAGCACAAGGGGCTCTTATTAGGTCCCGTTTTAAAAATGTGGTAGAAATGGATGTTCCATCACACTTTTTCTTTGGATTGGAGCGGAAAAACGGTCAAAAGAGATACATTCATGGTTTAAAGTCTGATGCTGGGCATGTGTTGTCTGATCATGCTGCTATTCGTAAACATGCTGTCAGCTTTTACTGTGAACTGTATAAATGTGAACACCAAGAAGAGCCGATGTTAGCTCAGAGTTTTTATACTGGTCTGCCCCAGGTTGCACAAGAAAGTAACGTTGTGCTGGATTCAGATATTTCCCTTGGTGAACTGTATGTAGCGTTGCAGAGTATGCAGAGCAGAAAATCTCCTGGATTAGATGGTCTACCAGTAGATTTTTATAAGTTTTTTTGGTTTTTAATTGGAGAAGATCTTCTGGCAGTGCTGAAAGATAGCTTAGCCAATGGACTTCTGCCTTTAAGTTGCAGGAGGGCAGTTCTTACCCTGCTGCCAAAGAAAGGTGACCTGCAGCTTATAAAAAACTGGAGACCTGTGTCCCTGCTTTGCACTGATTATAAGATACTCTCCAAAGTGTTGGCCAACAGACTTAGTAAAGTTATGGAACAAGTAATTTTGCCTGATCAAACCTATTGCGTTCCTGGCAGGCTGATTTATGATAATATTGTTCTTATCCGAGACTTGTTAGAAATCTCTAAGCTTTTTGGTCTTAAAATGGGATTAGTTTCTATTGATCAGGAAAAAGCGTTTGACCGCGTTGAACATAAATATTTATGGGAAACAATGAGTGCGTTTGGTTTTACTTCTGATTTTATTAACAAAATCAAGACGTTGTACTGTGATGTGCAGAGTGTTTTAAAAATCAATGGTGTTTTGAGCGCTCCTTTCCAGGTCCAGCGGGGAATTAGGCAGGGCTGTGCCCTCTCTGGCATGTTGTATTCTCTGGCGTTTGAACCCTTATTACATAAACTTAGATCTGTTTTAAAAGGTGTGATTTTACCAGAGTGCAATATACCCTTAAAGCTATCTGCGTATGCGGATGATTTAGTCATCATTGTTGATAATCAACAAGATATTGATATACTGACAAATGTGATAGTTCAATTTGGTATAATTTCTTCAGCCAGAGTAAACTGGAGCAAAAGTGAAGCTCTCTGTATAGGAGTGATGGAGAAAAAGTTTAATTTGCCTGTGGGGCTAAATTGGAAGACAGAGGGGGGGTTAAAATATTTAGGTGTTTTTTTGGGTGAAGAAACCTTTGTCCTTAAAAACTGGGATAATGTTCTTGAAAAAACTAAAGGTTGTTTTGCTAGATGGAAGTGGATTTTACCAAAGATGTCTTATCGAGGTAGAGTTCTTGTCATTAACAACCTGATTTCATCCACTTTATGGCATCGTTTATCGTGTGTTGATCCTCCTCCAGACCTGCTACCAAAGATTCAGGCACTTCTTGTTGATTTCTTCTGGGATCGTCTGCATTGGACGCCTCAAAGTGTGTTGTTTTTGCCGAAAGATGAAGGAGGACAAGGCGTAATTCATCTGAACAGTAGAGGGGCGACTTTTCGTTTCCAGTTTGTGCAGAGGTTCCTGTGTGGTCCCGCAGACCTGGTGTGGAGACCACTGGCATGCACTATTCTGAACCAGCTAGGTGGACTTGGCCTAGACAGAACATTGTTTCTGATGGACTTAAAACAGCTCAACACCAGTGGTTTGCCGAGTTTCTACCGTGGACTGTTAAAAGTCTGGAATCTATTTAAGACGGAGAGGACAGAACATCACGGTTCACTGTACTGGCTTCTTCAAGAGCCAGTTGTGTATGGGACCCGTTTGAGTGCAGCTTGTCAACTAGGTCCCAGTTTACTCAAACAGTTCTGTTTGGCTAATGTAGTGACTTTGGGACATGTAATTCATTTTACAGGTGCAAACATGGACAATGCGCTTCTACTTGCTTCTCATGTAAAGGTACACTCTATTCGCATGATTGAGTTGTTGCTAAAAAAGTGGAAAGAGGTTTTAACAGACTCTGAACGCACATTGTTGCATTTTTATTGTGATGGTTCTGTTCATTATAGTGTTGATGATGTTTTTCCTTTGGTGAAGATTCTCCCAGACTTTAAGGACTGTACAGGTTTTTTCTTAGGAATCAATAATCCCTGTTTGTCTGTTCATGATGCTGACAAGAAATTGTTATATAGATTGATTGTGAAAATTTTGAATAAAGATAAACTAAATGGCAAGATTGACACTCCATGGAGAGCTCGCTTGGGTCTGGTAGATGGTGTTGGACCTGAATGGAGGGCGCTGTATAAACCACCATTGTTGAAGAAAGTTGCTGATTTGCAATGGAGAGTTTTACATACAGCAGTGGCTGTTAATTCTTTTATCTCTGTTTTAAACCCTGATATTAATCATGACTGTCCTTTTTGCACTCTTCGTGAGACAGTTTTTCACTGCTTCATGGACTGTTGTCGTCTTGTGCCACTGTTCTCTATGTTGGAAGATCTTTTTAAATTGTTTGATGTAGTTTTTTCCAAACAGTTGTTTATTTTAGGTTATAGGTATTCACAAAAAAAGAGAGAGCAGTGTCAACTCTTTAATTTCATTTTGGGGAGAGCAAAGATGGCTGTGTATATGAGTAGACGAAATAAGGTTGAAGGATCTACAGATGATGATGCTGTGTTTGTATTTGTCAAAATGTTGAAATCACGTTTAAGAATAGATTTTAATTACTACAGTTTGATGAACGATCTCGGAAAATTTTCCAATATTTGGTGTCACAAAGAGGTACTCTGCTCTGTTGTAGAGAATAATATAACTTTTAAGAGTGTGTTGATGTAATGTGATTTTATTTGATTGAGTGTTGTTGTTGTTTTTTTGCAACTGTTTTAATAAAGTACTTGTAAAATCTCAAATCTCTCTCTCTCTCTCTCTCTCTCTCTCTCTCTCTCTCTCTCTCTCTCTCTCTCTCTGTGTGTGTGTGTACGTCTGTGTGTACGTCTGTGACATGTTTATGAATGCCAAGATGTACTGTGGAGTCACTGTGCTGTCCAGCAGCTCACTGCATTAGCTGACAAACTCTCCCACTTGTCACATGAGGCGTTGACCTAAAACACGGCAGAGTTCATCTCTCTCTCTCTCTCTCTCTCTCTCTCTCTCTCTCTCTCTCTCTCTCTCTCTCTCTCTCTCTCTCTCTCTCTCTCTCTCTCTCGTCATATTCAAATGTTTCTTGTAACTGGAATGCCACATCACTGAGCATTAATCGGTTTTGCAATTCAAAGCTTTTTTTTCTTATTATTATTACTTATTTTATACAGAGTCAAGTAAATTGTACAAACAGATACATTTCAAAAAGGGAAAAAAAATCAGCTTAATCTACTTTATCAGCATTTTTATATTGATTTCCAACCACACAGATTCAACCAAAGTTCTGCAGGTGCAAGGAATAATGCAGCAAACAGGAAAACTAATAATTAACTAATACATACATACACAAGCATTTCATTTAATATGTATTCTCTGAAAATAAGTTTTGCCATTTTCAAGCAAATGTCTTGTTTTAAGGATGGAAAGCCAGACAAAAATACTGATTAGGAAAATGATGTTGTTGCACTGTAAATGTAAATATTTTACAGGATGATCATGTGGATTTTTTTGGGGAGTTTTTGGACTGAATCCTCATGCTGGTTTCTTGGGATGTTGGCAAGGCCGGATGTTCAGCTGATCTGATTGTGTCTGAGCCTGAAGCCGAGCGTTTGTTTCATTTAAAGCCTGACCTTGTACTTCTTTTCAAAACCTCTTACCTCACCGTCCTCCCACTGCAAGCAACTAACACCAGCCAGAGCTCAAATACTGTTTTATATGGTTGCACTGTTTCTGTGTGTGTGGAAAAAGTGTATGTGGGTTCATCTATGTGGGAGTGGGGTTATGACGTGTGTATGGGGCACGGTTTTGTGCAAACAGCTTGCTTAATTACCATGAAGAGAGATCTGTTAGAGGATTGTTAATGAAGCACATGTATCAAACAATAGTTCTAAACATATCACATAGCAGAGAAAGAGAAAGACAGCTGTAGCAACCTCAACGTTGTGGACAACATTCATTAACGGGATTTGAAGCGACTATGCTTCTTTTTTCTTGACCTTTCACCAGCTGCCTGTCAGGTCTGGTCTGTCAAAACATGCATGATATATGTTTGTGCTTCCTAATAGGGGATGACATTACGGAGAAGAGAGGCTGTTTCTTTGCCATTGATACTTTTATTCTAGAACGTCTTCAAATCAGCTTGCGATGGTTGCCATGACAATAGCTGCACACTGTCACTCACTGCCGTTCTCTTAGGGAACGCTTAATTGCACTTACGTGCAATTATATGATTTTTTTTTATCAACAAAGTTTTGGAAAAGCACGTTTAGACCTAATCTACCCAATCAGCACAAGAAGAGGCTTATACATAGACAACAGTTTATATACATACATATATAGTTTTATATAATAGCTTATATCATAGGCGCCGATTTATGTTTCTGCCGGTGGGTGCCCAGTGACCAAAAAAATGTCCCCAGAAGGTCAAAAGCCGTTTTTCCACCATCGTGCCAAACCATTCTCTTTGCTGAACCGTTATTCCGTGCCGATCCGGCCCAGCTGGTACAGATATGGTTTCATTTTCCACTGAGGGCTGATAACAGCCGCTCTTTGGAATATATTTGTGTACAATACAGATGCATCAGTTGTTGCCTTGGTAATGCCAGAGTTTACAGAAGATATGAGATAAATAGTGACCGTTATATAGGATGATCAGATTTCAGAATCAGAATGATGGGTACACACACACACACACACACACACACACACACACACACACACACACACACACACACACACTGGTTTCAAAGTTTGGGAAAACTTCGATTTTTTATGTTTGAATCAAAAATACAATAAAAACATTTGTTAAATGAATTGTAATAAATGTTAAGTAAACACATTCAGTAATAAGAAAATTACTGATGGAATCTCGACAAAATCGAGTTGAATTGACAAATTATTGTTAATTAAATTCAATTTCACTTTATGGTTGGTATTTCTTCAAGAAAATGTCCTGCCTCACATCAAACCACTACCACATCAATTAATACAGTACATTGCATTACACCATTTAATACAAAAACAATACAGAAATACATGACTGGCTGCAGTGCATCAATTTAGTAATTTCAATTTTTTTCAGAACCCTGAGGCCTACTTAGACCCCCAACTCTGATTTATTAATTTAACAGACTGGTGAACAAAAGATTTCCGTAATCTGTTCATTCTAGCATATGCTACTCTAAGTCTTCTGTTTGATGGCAAAAGCTGATATTCCTCATATAAAATATGAGAAGGGTCACCGTCAGACATAATTTTACCTGCCAAAGACAGCATTTTTTTTAGTATATAAATCTTGAAAACTTGACTCAAGCATTTGGCCCACAATCTTTGAACAAATGCATAGCAGTCTAGCCAATTGAGCTTTAAGTTGAACAGAGAGACAGCTATACCATGCACATATTCCATATCGCACAACACTTATTTGCTCCAAATGACCTTATTATCGTAAGAAAATATGTTGTTGTAACTTACAACAAACATAATTTGAATGTGCACTCCTCGATAAAGCAGCATCAACATAGAGTAGACACCCAAGACACTTGTTCAATCTGTTAATTTCCCTCTTCTTTTAATTTATAAGTGAAGTCCTTTCACACCACTCCACTAATCTGTCCATACAACACTGATGAATACTAGAATCATCTGCAATCCCTGGGGAAAAAAACCCACTAAAAAATGAATAAAACAGGAGGAAGGTGGCTTGAAAAACTGGGCTTAAACTGTAGACACTAATATGATATCCAAACATCATAAAACGTTTTGTTTTTATGTAAGACAAGGGTGTAATCTATTTCATTATTATTAATAAATATATATATATATATATATATATATATATATATATATATATATATATATATATATATATATATATATATACATAAATATATATTGTGTATATATATATGTATATATATACTTTTTTTTATTCTTTATTTTTTTAATAAATGCTCCTTACACAGTTAAAGCTGACTGTTTGCCAACACAGGAAACATTCTGTTGTTTCCATGGCTGAACTGTCACAGGATCCTTGTATACAGAGCAGGGTGATGGTCTAGCTCAAGATAAAAGTGCACCCTGTCAGCAGTGCCTGTCCTCGCCATGCAAGCCTGGACATTTTTGTTTCACCTTATCAGATACAGCAGTTCAGTCCTGTGTGTGTGAATGGCACTTATTTGTGTACCACAGAGAGAAAGACTGGCGGAGCGCTCTAATATGATCAACTCCCATACCTCACACTGGAGCTCATTACATACGCACCCAGGGACACGTGTTTAATATATCAAAAATCTCAATTATACCACCTAATTGATATCCGTATTTGCTTAATTGGTCAATTTCATTCACCCCCACCCCTATGCATGGAAAGAAATGTCTCACATGAGGTACTAAAGCATACAGTACCTTTTTTTTTTTTTTTTTTTTTTGAATGAACTAGCTCTCTTTTAGTTCTGTTAGTTTTTTTTCCCCAGATTGGAAAAGATAATACATGCATCTCATCAACTTAGGATCAGACTGACTGTGAAATTAAACCAATCACCAAAGCAATTACAGCAGGGGAGGAGAGGGTCAGATCGATAGCAGCCCATTATGAATAGCCGATAAAGAGAGAGAAAACACCCAGGATTCTGGGAATCCCTGAATGTCTGATTGACTGACTGCTAAGTAGAGGATTCTTCAGCAAAATGTTTAATGGCATCAACATCTCCATGCAGACAATGGGCAGTTACAATTTTTAACTTTTAGCTTTTCGAGGTTTGGTTTGTTTTCTTCTATTTTCCTATTTAAGTTGATTTAAAGTCCCCCTGTAGTCAATAATTGTAACCCTTAAAACTCCTCTTTGATCACCAAAAGGACATATTTAAACGTTTTTTCTTGAGAAAAAAAAAAACTTCATACCTTTAAATATAGCTTGAATGTAACTCAACACCCTTGCTTCATTTAGTATACGCAGATCGCTGAATTTTCGAATTAGCCCCGCCTCCACTCACTCGTGCCAGCTCACAGATTCACTTGGCCAACTTACTGAGGCAATCGCTGCACAATGGTATCGCTATACAACGTCGGACACATAACGGAAATGAATATGATTAGCCTTTTACTATGTTATCAGACAGCTAATAACTATGTTCCCGGTCGCCATCTCAGTCTTCTTTTGAACAATCATCAGAAACGGTTTGAACAACTCAGAACGTCGGTGGAGAAAGGCATATAGTTCATCATAACATGTGAATAAACATCATACACCCCGCTACATTGCTAAATCTACCCCTGATTTTTCATATCAACAAAAATATATACCAGGACAAACTGGCATTCTCGACACTCCCCTGCTAGTTTGCTGCTAAAGCCCGCCGGCACGTTGACGTGACTCGTTACAAGGTAGTTTGTGAGGTCAGAAACACCATCAATTTCAAACCGCCTTTTTGAGAACCGTCTTTTTTTTTTCACTGCAGTTTTAAGGAGAAAATACTCCGCAATGGTGTTGACTTATGAATTTGCACATACAGTAGTTTGTCTTAAAGCACATTAAAAACACCACATAGACATATAAATAACATTAAAAACTTGATTTTCACCACAGGGGGACTAGTAAAGAATATAGTGCGTCAAGTAGTCCAGTGTTCATCATCGGTTACATCACAGCTACCTTTATTTCCGCGTGAACTAATTCTTGTAAGGTTTGCAGTGAAGTACTGTAGAATAAAATTTCTCCTCCTCTATGGCCTAATCCAGCGAACAATGACCCAGGCCAAAGCCCTGTACACCGGCCTTCATCTCCTCTGTGTAGATTCACCCACCATTATTGATTCCTTATTGACCTGAAATGTTCTCCGCTTCAGCCTGCACTCTTTTTCTCTACAAACCCTTCAGCTGAATGTAAGAAACGCAAGTCTGAGGCATTGATTTTCTTTCCTTCTTTCTTTTTTCTGCCTTTGTCCATCCCTCCATCCATCCATCTATCCTATCCATCTATCTTTCTTTCACTTTATAGAAAGGATATTCTGTGGTTCTATCTCAAGTGGAAAAAAAAAGAGTGATTTTACCTTGGATCACAATTAAACAATATGCCATTGTGTGTAAAAGTTGTTCAGGTAACATCGAGACTCGCTTTGTCACACAAGTCACAATCCATGGAGCTGGTTTAAACATATCCGGATCGATCCAGAGAGAGATTTAGACTTTTTAGATGCCCTCTTGTACGGTTCTTTGTATATTTTGTGTATCCGACAGTCACATCATCAAATTACTTTTGACTGTAGGTCAAGGTCACTGCCCTTTACTACCCACTATGTATTTGAAAGATACGCAAGACAAGGTCACAGTGATGGAAAAACAACCGTCTTACTGATTGGTATCACATGCAAATAGAGTGTAATAGAAATGAGATAATTATTCATTCCTTTCAACTAATTAGATCCAAGTCACACTGGACCAGTGGATCTGGAGAGTTTCTATCCGCCAGCCCTCTGGAGTTAAAAGAATGAAAGAACTAAAAAGGAAATCAACTCGAGAGAGGGAAATTCTCTCAGGATCTTTCAGGTCTCAGATTGTTTGTACTTTTATTTGTTTATTCGTTTGTTGGCTTATCTATTCATTTCATTATTATTGTTTTCCTTTTTCTACTTTTCTTTTATTTCCCAGTTGAGGTTTAAGTTTTAAATGGTTTCAACTCTTCTTTTGATCTCATTTAGAAAAAGAATAAACAAGAAAGTAAAAGCCCTTGAAGTTATTTTAACAATAACACATTTTCTTTTTTTGCGAATGCCATGATATCTCCGCCGTTGTGCCGGATCTAAACGTGCATGTAAAGTGAGCAAGTAAACTAAACATGCATTTTGGCATATCGTACACATTTGGTCTTTTGTATTTGTTTGTAAAACTAACACATAACATACGTTCAGCTCCTCTTTTCTACCTCCTCGTTTAGATACAGTCCTTGAAATAGAATATGTCATTTCCTTTTTTTTTTCTGCTTTGATGAAGACGTACTGTGTAAATAGGGTTTGACTGTCTTGGTAATCATTTCCATTGAGTGCAGGGTGCTCTGGATAAATAGGTCCTAATTTGTGAGAGGTGTGCAGGCTGAGCTGACAGACGCTGCCAGCCCATATTACCAGCTCTATTCTCGGCAGAACGAAGGAGAAACGTCTGTCTGATCTCTGCCGTTCGCTTCACAAAGCGCTGGAACTGCCGACCTCCCCGTGAAAGTTACGGCCTTTGCTAAAATACACTCTCACCAGGCAAAGATGATGGTGACCTGGGACCAACTGCAGGCTTCAGTCACACGCTCAGTTACAGATTCAGCTTTGTGCTATCAGTAAAATCCAGATCCAAAACGTGTGAAACCAATTCAAACTTTTGTTCCAATTGAGAAACAAAACATATAGCAAATGAGCTAAACAAGGTAAAGTCTATTAATTTTTGTTTTGAGATTTGCTGTGGCCTATAGTGTTTAGTGTTTGTTTTCTAACACATTGAGCCTTGGTCTTCATGTCTGAAATGTATGGTTGAGTCTGGTCCTGTCATCTACGCATCATATCTTTCTACTACTTTCTTTCCAACACGCCACCTATATTATTAAAAAAATCATTTTTATTTTTTAAGATATTTAGTAAAAATTAAGTTTCTTACATGGAGCGATTGAGCAATTTTAAGGAAAGTCACACAAATTAACTGTTCAAATCGATATTGCGCAAAATAAAATGCATAAAAACTGTCGCAAAGATGGAGCTGTCAAATGTGCTGATATTTGAACCGTCGGCACTACCGCTGCATAGTAAAGGCCCTTGATGCACAACCCTGAACAATGGAAGTGATTGTGATTACGGCACAATGATAAGATCAGTTAAAGCAGCGATAACACAGATTTCTCTTCGTCGTTTTTATGACATTTTCATTTAGTCTCTTAATCCACGTCCTATGGGCAGTAATTAAAGCACGTGCTTGGTGAGCTCTTTCCTGGAGTGAGGGAGTATTACATTCTGACCTTTCCAGATAAGGATCCACACACAGGATTTCTAGTGCCGTACTTCAAGTGGTGCTTCTGAAGATGCCAAAATTGATTTATTCCCATTACCGGGGAGCTGGTTTTGGTGTGCGTAGTGTTTAGAAAGATGCTATTCTCTGGTAATTTACTCCACTCCAGGACTTTATAGGTCACACATAGCCTTTGTTTTTGCATTAGTATTTTGCCCTTTGTACACAGTCTTCACAGTACTAATAATCATTTGAAGAGAGTAGAGTTGAACCATACACTGCCATTTACAAGTTTGTGGTCAATTTTTATTATTTTTATTCAGAAAAGCTGTATTAAATTGATCAAAGGTTACAGCAAAGACAAGATACTAAGAAATGTATCATGTTTTCCACAAAAAATATTTAAGGTACACTATGGAAATACATCATCAATTGTCAATACAAAGTCTTTTCATTATGGTCATTGTAGCGCTAGAATTAAATTTCAAGGAAGTACTGTGTCTATTAATGGGTATTTCTACAGATGTCTTAGGCTAGTCAGCTTGAGATCCTTTCCATCAAACTTGTTCAATCTCTCAAGCCTAGTAGTGAATGTTTATGAGCAGTAGGATAACCACATTCGTCCGCACAGAAATGCAGAGCCGAAGCACAACCAAAACCATGTTCTTCCGCAAAATACATGCAGGTTTGTTTTTTAACCACTAGAGGGCCACAAGATACATAGTGTACCTTTAAGTAGAATAACTGTTTTCAACATTAATTATATTAAGAGCACCAAATCAGCTTTTTATAATGATTTGTAAAGGTTCATGTGACACTGAAGGCTGGAGAAATGGCTCCTGAAAATTCAGCTTTGTCATCACTTGAATTTATTAGGCTACATTTTGAAAAATATATGAAATATATCTTTAAATAGAAAACATTTATTTTAAATAGTAATAATATTTTACAATATTACTGTTTTTAAAGTATTTTTGATCAAATAAATGTAGCCTTGGTAAGCATAAAATACTTATTTCAAAAACATCTTACCGACCCGCAATGTTTATACTGATTTTGGTACTATAATGTGTATTAACATGACTCCTAATGGAGTTCCGCCAATAATTCAATTTTGATTTGTATTCTTGTCCACGTTGCGGAGAAGTGCATTTTCCCTCCAATACATAATATGTGCTTTTCCTGCTGGAAAGAGTTATAAAGACAATGAAAAATCCACCACAATCGAGGCCTGTTCATCAGGGAGTTGTTTTATTTCTACAAACTCCATCATCTCTATAATGCTTCACTAATTTGTTTTGACTTTCTTGAATAGCTCTGAGTGGGAGAGCGACTTTAACACGACCCACCTCGAAAGTTCAGTTTCTCCTGCGTGATTTGCTCATACAAATGAAATGTGTGGTTTGGGTGACAACAGAACCCCTCACGTTTCGACGGAGCGTTGCGTAGAATTCCAAGGGGTTTGACGCTGCCCGGCCAACATTTGTGATCCAATTCAATTCAGATGGAATTCATTTCAACAAACCAGCCCTCATCACATGCGCTAAGAGTGACAAAGAGCTTTTGAGCAACTGGGGAATTAATAGAAGGTGGTAAAAGGCAAAGGGAAAAAAAAGGAAAGGAAAATAGATTTTGATTGACAAACACAGGATGCAATTAGTAGAGTGTCTGAGTGAGCGAGTGAGAGGGAGAAAGTGAGAGCACTGATGTGTATCCGTGCTCCGGTGGTGGAGGGGAATGCTGACTGGAGACTCTTGTGTCTTCTGCCATATGGTCTCCTCATAGCTCTGCTCCGTACCCGAGCCCACAGCTACGCACAAGCCGCACCGTTTCAAGTGGAGGTTACACACAAAAAACACACACCATCTGACTGATGTTTTGCATCCTGATATATCAAAACTATTCATGCATCTGAGGCATCACCCATTTTCCCCTGAGGGAACTGTCGACGAGTTTACCGAGCAGTTGTTAAAGAAATTTAGGGGGAAACTCAATTAAAAATTATGGCGATGAACAACACTAGTGGTTGCATTGAAAGCGAGCTCATTTATCTCAAGTGCGATGTGTTATTAATGAGTTTTTTGAGTTTTTGTTTACACTCCAGAGCTCAGTGTAAATAAATGAAGGACTGTATCTGTGGTTGGTTTTGAGGTTGATTGGGTCAGACGGTCAGGGTGAGGCCTGCAGCAGGGCTTTGTCCTCTCACACCTTTGGTCTGTGTAATTGCTGAGCTGACCTGCTGAAAGGAAGTCCGTTCACCCTCCCTTTTTATAGCGCAGCACTGCAGGCTCGTGTGCCAGTGATGGATAGTTAGTTAGTCCGGAGCCAGGGGCCGACACTAGGCAAGGTGGGATCTCGCCTCTACGCCAGCTCTCAAGCCCTTAGACCAGTGTTCACATTAACACACAGTCAGGGTTTGGCCTACATCTTACTGCAACCTGGACTGTAGCTTTCCCTGGACAT
This sequence comes from Phoxinus phoxinus, assembly GCF_949152265.1. Classification (NCBI taxonomy): domain Eukaryota; kingdom Metazoa; phylum Chordata; class Actinopteri; order Cypriniformes; family Leuciscidae; genus Phoxinus; species Phoxinus phoxinus. Next base: position 14,768,714 of record NC_136889.1, on the reverse strand, counting down.
CAGAAGTGTTTAGATATGAAATTATTACAAAATCCTTTTGATTCTGGTAGTTAGAAACGCTGTTATTAAATTACATTGTCCTATTATTTCTAAACGTTGTTACATAAATGCATATTTTTACCATCTGTAATAAACAATGGGGTCATGTGGCATATAGTGTGGAAAAAAAGTTATAGTGTAACTGAACGGTTATTGGTTCAGCCCCACTATGGGATGGTTTTTACATTGTGTCATTGAGAAAGACAGTTAGCCTTTGGTTGGTTCGGAGGGAGTGTCCTTACAATAAGTGTACTGTTGTTCACTTTGTATAAAACTCACTTTAGAGAAAAAGTAGGGCCTGAAACTTCAACAAATAGTCAGTGAAAAGAGGTGTTTAACTAAATATTATGGCTACACTGCTGTATGTTATGTGCACAAGGCTGCAGGCAGTCACAGCCATGATGATATAGAGCCATATCGCACGACTACAAGTTTGATATTGATTTTATACAACAGTTCGATGGCTCAAGTGTGTAAATGAATAAGAAACAACAACGGAGTGTCCTTAAAACTCTCTTTTGTGCTGAACTGCTTCCTTCCGCCACAGATAAAAATCTCAAGTTGACAATTTAACAGTTGAACCCACCCTCCGTTACTCATTCTAAAATAAACTGTAAAACTAAACGAAGGATTTCTGAGTTGCTTCATTGAAGCTTATTGTATTATGCAGAGGAGATGAAAGATAGACATAGACTAAGCGAAAGTATTACCTGCTACTGATGTATGATTATTTCTTGGGGTCAATCTTATATTCACAACAAAAAATCAGTTTGAATGTCCAATGAGGAAAGTGATATATTTGTCTTAGTATCATTTTACAGTTGAGAGGATTTCCCAAGACAGCACTAGTCAATGCATTTGTCTTATAAGGTGTAGTTTAAAGTAGAAAATATTGTCCTTTTTTACAACCTTGTTGTTGTTGTTTCAGTTTCCTTTAAAATAAAAGTATTTGCTAGTGACTCACTCATAAAGACATTCTTTGCCGCCATCTGATGGCATAATGATGTAATTTTCACTGAAGTCAAAATCATAATCACTAACAGACCCTTTCTCAATACCAAATACGGCATATAATTTATATAAAATGAAACATGATGTATTGAACAATAATAGCCATTATAAAAGTATGAGAAGTTTGTACAATAGGGAATAAACACATGCAAAAAAATGGTCAAAAATACAAAAGCAGTGCTCTAGTTAGTACAGGACTTAAGTTAAATAAAAAACAAATAAAGTCATGAAACTTAACTTTGCCATTAGCTAAATCGATTTGCTCTGGCACAAGTAATTGATTAATAAGACCAAAGATTGCCTATTTGATATGACGACAAAACGAATTATATCTCATGCTTAACCACATAAGCGGCACATTTCCGACGGACTGGCCAAGATAAAGCTGTTCTCAGCGGGTATGAGAGCTGAATGGCTGCTGACGGCCTGGAGCTCACATCTCCGAAATCATCTAAACCAATGTTCTAATAGCTGCTATGTTTATATATAAATTGCATATTTAAGGTTTAAACAACTAAATTCTCAGCCCCCAAAAAAACTCTTAAAAGTACATTCTGTGTATTTATAACAGGAACACAGTATAAATACAACAGTAGTATTTGTAAACTTATAGTGGGTTTGCTCCTCCGCCATTGACACTCACTGTGAGAAATGCTGTCTTTATAGATCCGGCAGAAAAACGAGGAGTGATACAAATTGTAAAACTGTTTCCCCGTGATATAAATTGATGTGTAGAATTTGTCAAAAATGAAAGTGTCTGCTTTTAATATTACTCAGTATGTTGCCACATGACAGGCCAAATGTGGATGTCCATCTCTCCAGGAATGCTCGTTGGGTTGTGCCCATGTTTCCGTGTGATAAGTCTCTACCTTTGATGTTTGTTTAGGTGTATATGAGTTATTAAAGGAATCATTTGGCACACTCTTTCTCACTTCCTCTCTCCCTTCTCGCGCTCACAGTTACATGCAGTGCAGCCGTTGAAGCAGAAAATATTGCTGTCTAGATATTTGTCCTGGGGCTGATAGAGAGGGCATTGTCTTGGGACTCTCTCAGGCCTCCGAGCTCATAGTTGTGCATGGCAGCTGCAAAGTGTGCTTTGTTATGTGTCTAAGGATTGGGGTTCAAGACCTAGCTTTTTCTTGAAATACTAGGCAGATCAGAGGCACACATGTTCCTGGGGGACCAGGGGTTGACGCTTCTCTGTCCAATTTTTCTATATTATTTATTTATTTTGATTCCCATGCTTTGTATCTCGTCTTCCCACAGCTTGATTTTCCAGGCCAGACCCTCAGACTGCCCTGCAGTGTACAGGGCCCCCAGGGGCTTTTCTCTCTCCTATTGTTCTCATTATCCAAAACACAGTATTTAACCTACAAACATTTAAAGTAAAACTGGGAACAGCTGTCACATTAGTGGGAGACAGCACTGGCAGTAATAACCAAAATACTGTAATTGAAGCCGTGATGTAATGCGAGCGCAGACAGAATAAACAATAGACTTACGTTTGTTTGTTGTCCTAGGCTGTTAAACAGTAGTGAGTTTTCCCTCAAGATAACTAGTGCAGTTATTTCGCTCAACAGCGCGCTGAGGGATGTGCTACAGGAAGTCTGTTTGTTAGCATCGATGTTGTCGTTGTGTGGGCACTGCCGGCGTACATGGCTCTTTTTCGCTCACGCTGCCACTCTGTCTCTCTCTCTCTCCCTGTCGCTTTCTGGCTTTCTTTCTCTGCAGGCCTCTAAACTGTAGCAGAGGGTTTGTGTCATTTTGCGCTGCAGTGTTTAGTGGAGGAGCATGTTAGCAAGCATGAGGGGTGGCATCTGGCAGCAGATGAGGATGCCACAATGCTGCATGTGAGCTGTGCTAAATATAAAATTGTATTTAAGAAAATGGACGGTTACTGGAAACATTTATTGAGAAAATTAAAAAAATAGAAAATAAAGAATTTACTCAAACATGGAATAATTAAAGTCCCCCTATAGGTGAAAATCAAGCTTTTTTATGTTGTTTTTATGTCTATGTGGTGTTTTGAATATGCTTTAAGACAAACCATTCATAAGTCAGCACCATTCCTGAGTATTTTCTCCTTAAAACTGCAGTGAACCAAAGACAGTCTCAATATCACGGTCTGAAATCGCTGGTGTTTCTTCACAAACTAGCCTAACCAATCACGTTATTGTGTGATCATCAACGAGTGGATCTCTGAGCTTGTGTGAGTGAGGGGAAGCAGGGCTAATTTGCATATTCATAGAACCGCATATACTAAATGAGGCAAGGGTGTAGTCAAGCTATTTTAAGGCATGAACTTTTAAATGTGTCATTTTGGTGATCTAAGAGTTGTTTTAAAGGATCAAATTATTGACTGAAGTGGGACTTTAAGACATCAGTAACAGGGTAACTAAAAACAATGTTGTTCTAATAAAGTATATATTAAAAAATACATTTACAATATCAGCACACCCTCTGGTGTTCATTTTTGTTCAGGCCTTAACTAATAGTAAAGCGAAAGAGATGAACGGTTAACACATGCTCTGTGCTGCCATTTTTAACTGTCACGCCATGGATATTGAAAGCTGGGAGTAAAAAAAAAAAGTCAAGCTTGTATAATCGCATTTCTCCACGAACAACTCATTGTGTCTTCAGATAAGTATGTTATATAGCTACAGTATGTGTGTATATAATATAATTATAAATGTATGCTTAAATCTCACAGGATAGCTAATGCTACAGCGAGTGAGAAACTGAGCTCAGCTTAGCATCTATTGACACCAATACTTGCTGTCCATTTGCACTGGCAGCCTGAAGAAATATGGCCTCTTAATTGGTGAATCATGACGTGTTGTAGTAGCTGTGATTGCCACCAAAGTGAAACAGTGAGATTATTAGCCATCCCGCAATGAAATTTATTATGATCTACAGGTCTCTGTGTCTGAAGAGACCATTCCACCTCAGCGGGGAAGCAACAACACCGCTCTTATTAGTCATACTTCACTAGCTGTCAACAGCCACAAAGGCGACTCGTGATTAAAAATGAACACGCCGCTTGTTCAGGACGGTCTCGTGTTTGGTGTCATGAGCGAAATGTTGGGTTATTTGTGTGCTTTATTTGATGGAGCAGTTTTGTGGAAAGACAACACTTTTGAAATGTCTGTTAATTTTCATATTGCGGAGAGAGAAAAGACGGGGAGAGATGATAACTGCAAATAAATCAGTGAGCGAACTGAATTGTCTGTTTCATAATTCTGTGGAAAATGTGGTGAATGAAACTCCCATTACAGAGAAAATTGAAGCCCTTTGTTCTTAAGCATTCACTTCTTTGGATATTTCCCTGGATGGAGTCGGAGATTTGCTGGGCCGGAGTTACCCAGATGAGACAAACAGGAATTAAAACGCCATATGCTCGGAAACGCTACCTCGGCACTGCTCAAATGCCTCTGCAATTTCTATCAGTTTAAAGAGGGAAATCTTCAGAGCACCTCAACCATTTATTTATATATTTCCATCCTGCTCATTTGTTTATTTGTTCCATCTCACTCCCTGTCATGTTCATCGGTTTTGCGAAGACAACCTGCCTCGTTTTTGAGTATAGCCTGATGCTGTTTGGTTATTCGATGAGTTGTACATGTAAAAATGCACTGAAATGCCAATGTTTTGACCAAAATTCATCTCCATCAAAGGTCCTGAGAGAGTGAGCCCCTGACAATGAGTTCACACCGGCGGGTTTCAGCGGGGTTAGATGGCTTGGAGCCTGGGAGCCCCTTCTTTGATTTGTAAAGCCGATGAGATGTTTCTTATTTGGAAGCCTGGCTCAATCTCAATCTAGCGGTGCATTAGAGGTGCTGTTCCCCTACGCCCCACCTAGCTCAGTTAATTGTGTGTTTTCAACCCGCTGTCGGAGGCTAATTTAACTATAGATTGAAATGAAACAGCCCTGGCCTCACATTTTCTGGCAATCAAGACTCCAATTTGACTGTGTTTTCTCAGCAGACATTAATGATTCCAAAGCTAATACTCATTGTTTGAGGTGACATAGCAGCCCTGGCATTTACTTAACCTTTTGTCTTATGTACAAGTCTGAGTCAATGCAGAATCTACTCTTAATTAATATCTTTTCTTCTCTCTGCCAACATTCATTTCTTGAATATTCAGGGACAGTCAAAGTAGACAAAGGCGGATAATTCAAAGATAAAGAACGCCAAGAACATTTTATTTAATCTCCCCCAAAAAGAGAAACTTGTTTCTTTCTTTTATATATTTTTTTGAGATTTTCAGGCATAATTAGCAGCTTCTTGGATATGTTAAAACCAAACTAACAAAGAACAGCTCGGGTCACCTTGAACCTTAAACTGCTGTTTTGAACCGGGTCAAAAAACAAAATGCGGTTGCGGTATTAAATGCATGCCATTGATCTTTTAATACTTGAATCAGTATTTTTAAATAAAATCAAATAAAATGATAAAAAAAATCAAATAAAAATTAAATATTAATGTTATAAATATAAAAAAAGAGAAATGTTGCCTAGCCAACTATAACTGAAATAAGTTGAAGTTCTAAAATTACTAAAACTAACCAAAAAATATAATAATAACAAGAAATCTATATAATAAACAGGACATGACAACAGGACATTATAAAGTCACTAAAACTTAAATGTACTTAAATTCAAATGAAAATGTAAAAATTAAAGCTAAATCAAAATATTAATAAATACTATAATACTAAAATAACACTGGTTAGCTTCAGCTACAAATAATGATAATAACAATTATTGTTTCTTATTGAAATTGAGTTCAATCAAACTTAATCTAATTTATGCTTTTAGTTGATCCATATAAAGTCACTGAAAATGTTTCTAAAGTCTCGAAAGGATTGCTTTTTGAATAACATTCATAATGATTGTGTCTACATGAAAATGATGATAATACTGAAGATAAACCAATTGGAGCTCTGCATATGAGGTCTGCCAGTGATGTAATAATGTAGTATAAAACAAAGAGGAAAACACTGACAGCATAGCAGAAATCTCTGAAGACATGAAGTGCTTTCCTTCTCATTCCTTTTTTATGCAAACATGATATTTCCTTCTTTAATTTGAACCCTTTTTTATGACAATCAAATATTTCCCATGTTCAGCCCCCCCCCCCCCTCTCTCTCTCTCTCTCTCTCTCTCTCCTGCTAAACTCCTTCTCCTTCCAGATAGGCCCCTCTGTGTACATTATCCAACATACACACACGGCGTGCAAGTTGCACGGGTGTTTGAAAAGTGTGACAGAAATCATTTATTATTCTGCGATATTCAGAACAAATAAGGTTATGAGGCAGCAAAGCAAGCACAGGGCCTTGAGCTCAGAGGCTATTTGATTTGTCACAGGCCTGTTTTATCTCTCTCTTTCTTTCTTCTCTCTCTCTCTCTCTCTCTCTCTCTCTCTCTCTCTCTCTCTCTCTCTCTCTCTCTCTCTCTCTCTCTCTCCCTCTCTCCCTGTCTCTTTTCTTCGCTATCCCTCTCCATGAAGGTTCCCAGCTGAACTTGGCTGAGGTCAGTGTCCGGTCAAATGCATTCGGGCCTGTGCGTCTGTGGGGGTGCAGATGAAGTGGTCAGCAGTGTGACAATTAGCGGGGATTCTGACAGCCCCAGCTCCAGTGTGGATTAGAGGTGAGGAGAGCAGACTTGGTGTGTGTGTGTGTGTGTGTGTGTGTGTGTGTGTGTGTGTGTGTGTGTGTGTGTGTGTGTGTGTGTGTGTGTGTGTGTGTGTGTGTGTGTGTGTGTGTGTGTGTGTGTGTGTGTGTGTGTGTGTGTGTGTGTGTGTGTGTGTGTGTGTGTGTGTGTGTGCTCTGAAGCATTGGAGTAACAGAGGGCCTAGCCTAATATCGAAGGGAAGTCTGACTAATTTCTGTGAATGTGTGCTTCAAACTGCATGTTTAATTTAATTGGCTAAAAAATTATTAATTTAATATTTTACATCTGTACTCCACCATGGCATTTTATATGCTCAAATACATCCAACATATAGACACATATTGGTGATAATAACATTTAATTTAATTTGCCATGCAATTTGCAATTCATTTACATCAGCACTTTTTGTTTGTTTTAGTAATAGCAATTTGTTTAAACATGCTTTTATAAATAGCTTTTTTTATTATTAAAAACAAATTTGTTGTCGTTGTGTCAAACACTGAAGCCATACACTATTGTTCAAATGTTTGGGGTCGGAAAGATCCAGAGTTTTCACAAACTTTTTTTCTGTGTAAAATGTATTTTTTTCCTGTGATGGCAGTTTTCAGCAGTCATTACTCCAGTCTTCAGTGTCACATGACATAATCCTTAGAAATCATTCTGATATGCTTATTTGCTGCTCAAGAAACATTTCTTATATCAATGTTGAAAACAGTTCTGCTTCTTAATATTTTTGTAGAAACTGTGATATCTTTTTTTCAGGATTATCTGATATATATATATATATATATAGAACATGCATAAGAACAGCATTTGGAATATAACTATTTTGAAACATAAATGTCTTTACTGTTGCTTTTGATCAATTTAACTCATCCTTGCTGAAAAGTTATCTTTATGTTGATGGTCCACTTTAGACATTCTACTAACTATAAGTAACTTTGCTCTTTCTCATTAGAGTATTAGTTGACAGTAGTAGACTGTTAGGTTGGTTAGTTGACATAGTTGCAATGTTGTAGTCAGTAGAATGTCTGTTGAGGTCCATCAAAATGAAGTGTTATCAGGTATTAACAAGACTGTCTACTAATACTCTAGAGTTAGATGACATGTAGTTGCAAAGTTATGCCTAAAGTGGACCATTGAAATTGTTACCAAGTTAATTTCTAAAAAGAGATGTTTTTTTTAAATCAGTGAATTGCTAACCATTTGAACCTATTCCAATTTGAATGTTATAAACCGGATGAAACGATTAATTGAAAAGATCAGACTCAAAAGTACAATTTGTTCACGAATCAGACATCGCTGTAGCCCGACTTCATGAATGTGCTCAGTTTCGCTCTGTGAGGTGTAGCAGAGCCCAAGTCAGAGCATTGATACATGCTCCAGCGTGTGTAATCTCACATAAGGCCATCAGAGATTAAAATGGCGGGATAATTACGGCAGCGCAGGAGATTCCCGCTGTGTTTGCATACACGCATGGGATTTGTAAGCTGTGCATTAGCCGCACGGTGTGGGACACCACTGAGAAGGTAATTTAAGGAGAAAATTCCACCGGATTCTCTCTCCCGATATCATTACCCGCCGTATATGCTCTATCACGTCCGCGCGTCGCTAACCTCGCGCTGTAGATGAACACCATGGCAATTAATTGTTCTGGGCTTGGTTTTATAGCTCGTTCGTTGACCGAAGCTCAGGGAATGGTTTGTTCTAGCCATTGGTATCTAAATTAAATTGTCTTTATCTCCTGCTAGAGTAAAAGGGAAAAAAGGGGGGGAAATTAATTTGTTAGATCAAAAAAATATTTAATTTTACAACACATCAAACAAACTTTTATTCAGTCAGGGTGCACTGCAGCAGTCCTTTTTTCTTAATTAAGAAAGCATTCTATTATTAAACCACATGAAAAGAAACATCAATTCAAACAGTACAGTCATGTTCGACTACTACTAATCTTTTGGTAATTATTTTTTAATTGAATCTTTTGAACACAAAAGCCCTGAGCAGATGCTTGTATTACTAGAATCCCTCATCATACCCAGTGCTATATGTGCAAAGATGATGCTCTTCCGTGTGTGAGCAAAGGGAAAGGAGTTGAAGAAAAAGAAAAGGAGAATTAAAAACTAGAGGATGGAGAACGGGGGGAGAGACGAGACCCGTGGCACCCTGAAGAGTTGGAAACTTCTGCATAAACGAAAAGCTCAGCAGCGAAACTTCTTTAGATGATCAGACATGCACAATGGTGTGCGCACAGGGCCTTGTTGCTGTTTCGCTGATACGTACGGTATTTTTAAAAATGAACAGGTCGAGGTGGTTCTAATTCAAGCGCAGATCTGTGATTTTTTTTTTTTTTTTTTTACCTCGTGTATCCCTTCTCATAGCCTTACAAAAAAAAAACTTGGACAAGTGTTTGCCTTCAAACTTTGAGTTTAACGGAGTGCTGATTCATCAAAGTTTGTGATAAATCTTGTGGAAACATGCTTTAAAAAAGTATTAGCCAGACCTGATGCGAAGTTGGAAAGGCTTTGGGAGGAAGCGGGGAAAAAAGATGTTAAAGAATGGGAAAGCTTGATTTTTTGACAGTTGATATGCTCCCGGTGTGGAAATTTGTGAAGTGCACTCTAAGACTCTTCAAAGTACTTAAGGCGGTTGGTGGAGATGCAAAGAGGGGCTTATGAAACGGGACTTTATGTGTCTGGACAGTTCTAAAGAGACATCCTTAAAAGTATGCAGGAACGCGAGCGGCAATCAGGCCCAGCCCAGTGCCAGATAAACCTGGGCAAATCACATTAAACACGCGTTATGCATGTGGCTACAAGGATGGCAAGCAACAAAATGGCTTCTACGCCGGCTCAGACGCGCAACGCATCAAAAGCTGTCAGCATCATTTCTGACAAACATGATTTACTGTACCACACGTGCACACACACACACACACATACAAACAGATCGTAGGAATATATCTCGCATCCACGTTATATTCACCGGGCCGGTAACAATGACCGTTACTTTCTTTAGAAGCTCGAATGGCGTTTGTGGGCAGATTAGAGGTCAGTTTGAAACCTGAGAGAAATGTGTTCCCGTGTCCTCTAATCAGGCCTTTTAACAGCAAGAATGCACTGTTTTCTTCTTATTGGCTGCCTTAGGTGGGTTCTTTCAGGTTTCAAAGCGAAGGACTTCTTTAAAAGCCAATGTTAGTTAAAGAGACCTTCCTATATGTAAGCAGGAACATAGAAAAAGAGAAAAGAGAGAGAGAGAGGGATTTCTCAGCAGAAAGACGATGATAAATAAACAATTACATGAATAACCTTCTGAAAAGTCACCTGTCCTCCATAAGGAGGCTGTCGACAGCTTGTCAAGGGAAATTAAAGGTTTGTCACCATCATCCATGCACAGAGCCAACAGAATGGAGCTCTTAGAAAATGGAAGTGCTTTTGAGAATATAAAAGGGTTTTTATTCAGGATGTGTATGGATGCAGGCGGCGATTTGCAGTCTCTCAAAGAAGTGCAGAAATACTTCAAGTGCAAACCCCCAAAACCATTATTCTATACCCTAATGTGATTTTAATCAGTGGTGTGTGGCGGACTTCTGAAATGGGGAGGCACAATCCCCTTTCTGTTTTTTTCTGTTTGTTTGTTTTTTACTGTAAATTCTTGTTCCAGTTACATTTTGTGGGACACATTTTTTTTCTTTAGACTATCCAAGAAAATATACAACATAGAGTATGTTAATATAACATAAAATAAACATGTCACATCAAGCATTGTTAATATTTTTTAAACTATGCTTCAGAAATAATTACAGTAATACAGTTACCAACATTTTATTACTCTCTGTAGTTTGCCATTTATTAGAAATGTAATTCATTTCAAAAAATACATAACATTTATTTCATCATTTATGTTATAGTAAATACATTTGTAATTAAATTAGTTTTATTAGTAGTAGTAGTAGTAGTGATTTTGGTAATACAAGGCTTACATATCATTTTGTTTTTATACTATTTCAGGTTCATTTTGATTTGGACATTGCCGTAAGTGGTGAGGTTTTTTTTTTTTTTTTTTTGGTCGACTGTTGTTCTTCTCTTTCCACCAGTTTGACCCATTGTGGATTTGCATGTGTTGTGAATATGATATCAGCCCAAAAATTAGGCAATGATTGTGCTAAAAGGAGGTACCACCTCCTCTAAAATGACTTTCACCCTGTATTTTTGTTGTTGCCCCTCACACTCACAGACGCTTTAGCAATGAAAACTCAATGAGCTCAAGAAAGTGAGATGCTGTCTCCCTCTGAAACTTTATCCATGTCGCTGTTGGACAGTGTTATTTAAGAAAAATTAGTGGTTTACGCACAATTTATGCTCACATTTCATAGTATTTATTTTGTTTTACTTTTAGACTGAGAATATTTTTTTTAGGAGACTCTGTGCCTCCATTTCCTTCCTGAAGAAACCGTTCATAGTTTTAATATATAACCGTATCAGTTTATCATCATTCAGCACCAGCAGAAATCAATCAATACCATCCAATATTTCATTTCAAGTTGGAGTTTTAACCATAAAGATATTACAGAGCGTAAATTGAAGAGGATTTCCATTGCATTCACAGTGGGGGGGTTTTGGCACACGGTTCACACTGAGAAAAGAGGCCGCGTGCACAGGTTGAGTGGGCAGGTGCTCGGGTTTTGTTTGGGCTCCAGGTGTGCCTGTTTGATTCAGCAGTGCACAGGTCCTCAAGATAAAGTGTAAGCCCCTAGATCACTGAGCCTATGAAAACATGGCATGTAAGATGAGCTTTTACTGTTACTCTGACTTATTTGGGGTTATTACAGTGGCTGTTTTTATTGCAAATAAACAGCTCTGAGCCAGTCATACAGTTGCATTTGAGTTGTCTATTGAATTACATGGTTCCTGGAGCGTTATTTCCTGTCAAGAAATGCAATTTTTACACACTGTATGATTTAGTTGGTTTCTGCATTGCTGTGTTTTATTTATAACTATGAGCTAGACCTATTCAGTACTTTTTTTATAGGGAAAACAAAACAACTAGTAACAGCACTAATCACATTTAAGTGAAATTGAAACTAACATTGATAAAGAATTAACTGAGCATATATATATATTGAACAGAAAACAGTTATTTTAAATGTAATGATATTTCACAAAATGACTCTTGCTAGTGATTCGATCAAAAACCGTAAATGCAGCCTTTATATGTAGGCTATATATAACCCAGAATGAGAGAATTTACAAATGTGCCACTATTACTTGTACTTATAATACAAGTTTAGTTTTTTTTAAACACTCATGACACATTTTACCATCTTATCTCCTGTGTCCCAAATCTAAATACAGAATGGCACACTTTATTCTTGAACATGACCATTTATATTGGAAATTGACTCTAAATGAAAACAGGCAGAACTCCGGATACCCCAATCTTTTTTTGCGGAGAGAACCCTTTTCTTCGAATTTCACACTGTGTATTGTGCTTGGATAAAAATGGAGAGAGGGAAAGAAAAAAAATCAATAGCGAAGACATCGCTGGAGGCTTACATATTACATTTTGCATAAAAGTCAGACTTAATTTGTCTTTGATCATCATTCCCAAAGATGACTCACTGGAGCCACTATCATTAGCCAATCCTGGGAAAAACCAGACGCTGACAAAGACCGAAGACTTTGAATCACGCTGTCTCCTTTCTGCTCTGTGTTTTTGGATACGGATTTCTGCACGGTGACTGTGAGGATACCTCGATGTTTATTGAAGTGGACACTTCAAGACCTCCCTGAACCATAGCAGAACTAAATGTATGGGATATTTGTAAAGGCCTTATCTTATATAGAGATAGAATTATGCATTTAAATGTTATCAGGCGAGATTGTTCTTTTATGCTTAATTCATTACGATTAAAACAGGAACTGTTCGCTTTACATCTTGTGATAAAAATGAAAAGTTCAATCTGCATCCATCAGCCTTTGAGCAATACAATATCCATTTCAACAAGAAGTTGAAGTAGATTTCTTTTCGCATTTGTGAAAAGATAACTCCCAAAACTTCAGCGCATAAAGAACTCACCCTTGATTTTTATCGCTCTTGTTATAACAACAGTTTTTGTGCAGTTGATCAGAGCGAGATCAAGAGACCTTGGTTGTAAAAGTCTTTTAAATAATTTTCAAGATTACATTGCTTAGCTTCAGTCCCTACTTAAAAATCACATTAGCAGGAAAAAAAGAAGAGATGTGAATATTATTAATAGATAGAGGAGCGTCATGGAGAGAAAAAGGAAAGAATTTGTCTTCACTTCCACACACAATGCCATTGTTCTTGGGACATTCAGAAGTCACTTTATTATTAATGATGCTGAGATTTGATAGTTCTTTTTTTTTCACAGTCCTCTGATGTCGCTTGGATGTGAACACTACAGAATTACCCACAAACCTTTACAAATGTTTCACAGGCTTGTATAATTGCTGTGTGATTTTAAAACATTGCCGTACGTGGTTATAGGAACGCTCTGCTGTGAAATATGCCTGCGAGCTCTGTTACCAAACACCCATACACTGCTAATAACACAAGGTGACCATTGAAAGAGATGTGTTCACAGAGGCCTGAGGCGAATGCTCCTCCTCCTCCTCGCTCAGCCTCAGAAAACGAGACGTCAGTGTCAAAACTGACAAGAAATGTGCTTATTTAGAGAGCTTTCCTGGATGTCTGTGGGGAGGAAAACTCTGGAATGGGGTGCTTCAACTTAATAGTCTAGACTGGGTGCATTATACAAAGACTGGTTTGGGGCTGGGGTGTAACTTTATAGGAAAACATGTGAAGCGGTCTTGAACATCCCATCCAGACTTGGCTTCAATGTCCACACATGAAAGCTGCATAAGATGCCATCATGTTGGGAGGGTTTGTTATTATTAAAACCAGACCTCTGCACTGTTTTTTCTGGAGATCAAATCAAACATGTGGATGCAATGGCACATAATCTAAGTGAACAAAAATACTGTTGTTTCACCTGGCAATGTGTTGCTTGTAGACACTTTCATAAACTAGTATTTATGACTGTGGAATATTTTTCCTAAGATTGATTTAATATGCAAATTAACTATATACATTATATGCTCATATATTTGTATGTATGTTATATTGTGTAGAAAGATAGCATTAAGAATAGTGTGTGTGTGTGTGTGTGCGTGCGTGCGTGCTTGCGTGCGTGCGTGTGTGTGTGTGTGCTGCATATTATATAGATACATGGTGCATATTGAAAATTAGAAATTTGAATTCAGATTTTTTACATTGTAAAACTTTGCAAAGAAAATTTACTAGGTCCAATAAATATTTAAGAAAAAAAGATTTTTAAGATTTGTTGCTTTTCTATAGACCACTTATCAAAAGTAAGTACATTTATGATGTTGACCATTGAATGTCTTTTAACATTGTCAGATCATGTGAAAAAGTAAAATATAAGCATATTCACTAGTGCATATTCAGACCCCATTGAATAAGGCTGGTTACTGAATTTCAATGTGAAATTGCTGCTCCATAAAGATGAAATGTATTAACATCTTTCATCAAAGTGCTTCTTATTGCAGTCAACCACAATGACCGAGAATTGTTCATATAGACATGACGAAGAAGAATAACATTTGAACTACAATAGGCACTGGATCTTACTCAGTGAGTTGCATTAATTCACAAAAATGCTACATTACACATGGTGCCAGACAAGACCAGAAAAGAACATTCAAGCTTCATCAAGAGCTTCATCAAAAAGCTAATGTGAGAAAATGAATGATCTCCCCCAAGTTATTTTTTCCTCTTTATTATCAGTCTCTAGCATTCAACTCAAGGTCACAGATGTGCTGGTATCTAGTCATTTATAGTTATAACTATGACAGAGTAAGGACCTCTCACGTTTTAATTGTACTTTAATTTACTTGGCTTGTTTAATTACTTGTAGATTTGCATAGCAACTCCATTACTAGTTCCAGGTCTGAAGTGACACTCAAAGTTCCAAAGAAGCCTCATGTTTGAAACATTGCTGTCGTGAATGTTCACTCATATGTTTTTGTGTAATGTAGTGTCCTTAACAGCGCTCTTCTCAGCCGGGTCAAAACTGTAAATTCGATTTGACAAATGGCTTTGGATGCAGGGCTCAAGCATCACGAGAAGCACACTCTGGCTGTGAGGAAGCAAGGAAATTAAAGTGAAACTATATATTTAATAGCACTAAATTCCTTTGTTCTTGTGTTTAGTGCATTGTTGTCACATGTGCACCCAAATTCATCCTTTCGGTATATGTGACTGGGAATTTAGGTGGTATTGGTGCAGAGTAGGGAGTGTGTGATTATCCGAGGTTCTCTACGGCACAGGCTTAAGAAAGAGTCTTCTCACACTGCGCACCTCAGGGAATTGTTAAATGATTGGCCCAGCACTTAATTCAATCACTTAGCTCTTTCTTTCTTTCGCTCCTTTCTCTCGCTCTCTTTCATTCCCTCTCCTCTCCTCATTGATCATGGTCATGGAAAAGTGATATTTTGCATATCTGGTTAAGTGCTCTTAACAACCTCGACTCGTGCTACGTTAAAAATTAATAAATAATAAAAAGGGGTGGGGGTGATCTTGTCAGGGAAGTAATTTGCTTCTCTTGAACCAATGATGGCTTGCACTTTATGTAAATTGGTGTCTAGGGACAACAAAATCCCTCTTAATACACATGCAGACTTCATAACAAAACGCAACGACGAGGAAGGACGAATGGTGGAAGGGAAGGTGGAGAGATGATAAATAGCGAGTCGTGTTTTCTGTGCGAACATCCCAGTTCAGTGCGCACTTTGACTGACAGTATTAAAAGATTTAAAAAAAAGAATAATCTTAGAGACGATGTTTAATTTATAGTTATTAAACTAACGTTGTGAAAATTAAACAAAGATCCTAAATTGGCCCTTCTCTGTTATGGGGTTTGGTGAGAGAGATAAAGTGTTGGTGTTTAGTAGTGTGGTAGTCAGGGGTTACATGTTGGGCTGGTTGCTGACAGGCAGCAGCTGAGGAGTGCTGTGTTCATGCCAGACGCAGCTCTGGGAAAATGAGTAAGACAAGATGTCTGCTTGTGCCACCACATGGCAATAGCACTGTCCATGGGTTATCAGGCTTCTGCAGTTAAGAACGCCTGTTTATTCCATAATTTCTACTGAATGCCTTATAAATTTCGATTTAACTTCAAATTTTTATTTAAGGAAGTAAAATGTAACTTTAATTTAAATTCTCAGTCAGAATTTAATGTATAATATAATATAATTTTTCCATATATTTCATAATTAATTTAATGATTTGCTGATTCATTTGATTAACACTGATTATTTGGCTGAGAAATTACCCCCAAAAGATCATTTAAAATCATTATTGTGTTAAATGAGAAAAGCAGCAAATGGACATTACAAAAAGTAGATTTAGAAAGAAATGTTTCATTTATTTTTTCATTTCATTTCAGAAGCTGAATCTGAATTTGTATTTGGATGTATTTGTAGACCAAATCAGTTTGGTTACAAATATTCTTCAAAATACCTTTTTTTATAATCCACAAAATAATACAGGTTTGAATAGACATGAGGGTGAGTATATGCAAATAAGATTTATATTTTTTTTATGAAATGATACACCAAATAATAAATTAAAACTGCCAATAGGTGGTTTATGTCTAAATGAATAAGTTATTGGCTGTGTTCGAAAATGCCCCCTATACCCTTAAAGGGCACTGTTCGAGGGGACAGACATGGTGTCCGAAACCGTAGTGGACTTTGTCAAGTGCACTCATTCAATCCCACAATGCACCACAATAACGAGTGTACAACCGATGTACGCTCAATGGCTAGAGAATACCCATAATGCACTGTGAGAGCGCTGAATGAATTCCCGCGTCTGACCAGCTGCCCACTGCTGAATTATCCATCCATTTTCCAAATCGCAGTTTCAATGTGGATACAGTGTAATATCATACAGGCAAATATCAACAAAAAATGAATTGTTTAAATAAGGTTTATACATTGTTGACTAATGTAGGGAATAGATGATGATGTTACATGGGACTATTTTAGATATAGCCATTGAGTCAATCATTCATTCGATTCTGATTCTGATTCATTCAGGGATGAAGCAAATGGCTCTCTTTATATGTGGGACATTGAATCATTGCTTCGCCCAATTGATTTGCTCAAAACGTAGATTCATTCAGAAATCACACCGCTGTGTTGCTCGGAAATGCACAACAGTTCTGATCTGGCTTTATGTAATATTTTCGTTGGCAAAATTTAGCAAAAACAGACAATATTGTGTCTAAAATAATTTTTGCTTGCATCATGTTTGTCACCAATCAACTGTATGAAATGTAAGGTGTTACAAAGGTGTTATATGCTTTAAATCATTTAATGCATTTAACTAATTAATTAAATGAATGTGTTAAATCAAAAGAAATAATTGAATAATTCCAACAGAATTATTCATTTTATAAAAATTATAAAAATTATATTAATGATCTCATTTTATTTTTATTTATAAATAGTTATTTTTAATTATTTAATATGAACATTACTATTTACTTTTATCTCACAATGTGGTGGAGTCCAAATCAATTGTGTAATGTTGTCACAGTGTAATTAAGAATTATATATATATAATAATATATATATAATATATATATATATATTTACTGTAATTCAGTTAATTATTTTTCCTGTCATTCCAACTCAACATCCTATCGGTATGGCCAATTCGAAAATTTTAATTCCAATTTATTAATTAATAGAAAGCTGATTCATAAATTCTAAATGTGTTAGAGTGGAAGCTTCCATCACCAACAACTTCTTCCATGCTCTTCATCAGAGCGTGGCTCTCAGATTTATGAAGAGCCCAGAAATGTGTGTCATCATTATGGAGGAAGGTGAAGGAAGCCACAGTGTTTTATTGTTGTAGTCCCGTGCGTTATTCGGGCAAACCTTTTTTTCTGTAAAGCACGCATGAGTCCCCTGTGTGAGTCTACATGCGTCTTTCATGTGGCACCATCGACTTCCTCATACACAACTCCTTTTGTATTGTTTTATTATTTATGCATGGGGCCACTGCTTTAAGATTGGGGGAATAATTCGTATTCAATCTCTGCCACATCTTAAGCAGCCGTTCAGTTCAAACATTTTTCACCACAGATAAAAAATAAAATAAAAAAAAACACTGCAAAAGAAAGGAAGAAAAGAAGGTGGTGCAGAATATGTGCATCCTGAAACAGATGGAGATGAAAAGAGCGAACGAGAAACAAATGGAAGAAATGCAAAGGGAGAAAAAACAAAAACAATCCACGAGCCAATGGAAAAATCTTTAGATTTCTGAATCTCTAAGCCTATTAAATATATATTTAACTTTCGCTGTCTAAAAAAGGAGGGATCTGGAGAGTTCTTGCAGATGATTGTGTGTGTGTGTGTGTGTGTGTGTGTGTGTGTGTGTGTGTGTGTGTGTGTGTGTGTGTGTGTGTGTGTGTGTGTGTGTGTGTGTGTGTGTGTGTGTGTGTGTGTGTGTGTGTGTGTGTGTGTGTGTGTGTGTGTAAAACAGCCATGACGTGTGGATTTCCTCCCTCTTATGCTCGTGTTCAAACACACTTAGAGTAGAGGAGTGTCTATTTTTGCCTCTCTTTTGTGGTGTTCTGGATACCTATGCTTATGCATGTCACTTGAGACTACAGCTCAGTATATTACTGCACAACAAAGCACAATCCGCGTATTGTAACCAGCAGGTGCACTCGTGAATATCGTAAATATTACTGTCTTGTTAGTATGGAGAGAGTGGTAGATGGTCTTAGCTCAAAAAATATGTTTTCTTTTAAAGCATCTTTCTTTTAGAGCATCTCTTTTTGTCAACGGAAGGACAAATTCACACAACATTTTTATTTTAGTGCACAAAACTGCATCTTATTCACTAATTACCCATAATCCAAGCAGTATAACCAGACGCTAATAGTGCTGTGTCATGACTATTTACATTTTTAAATGAAGAGAAAACATGCCTTTTTTTTCAAAATCACTAAGTAAATTATGCTCATGTTTAACTATATGATCATATACAAAATTAGGCTAATGATATTAAAAATACAATATTCAAACGAGACAGTTGTGTACAATTTCTAGTGATTATAGCAGCAGCAATTCATCAAATGATGGAGAGAGAAGAGTGTTAAAGGAACACTCCGACTTGTTGGGACTTTAGCCTATTCACCTTATCCCCCAGAGTTAGATAAGTCCATACATACCTTGTTCATCTCCGTGCGTGCTATAAGTCTGTTTGACGCACCCACCGCTAGCCTAGCTTAGCACAAAGACTGGATGTAAATGGTTGCAGCTAGCATACTAATCCAAATAAGTGACAAAATAACGCAAACATTTTCCTATTTACATGTTGTGATTTGTATAGTCACAGAGTGTACAAAAAACAGTCACATGAGACACAGACATATTTTAACCGTATAAATACTGGGAACTATATTCTCTGAAGGCGAAGCACTGCTACTTGGGCGGAATGATAACCGCAGCACCTTAGATCTTTTCTTATTCAAAAAGTAGAATCTGTGATTCTGAATGCCAGTATCCACACCGCCGCGGTGATTGACAACCGCACATTCTCCTCAAAACATTGAATTAATCTGCGCTGTGCCGCGCCGAGGCACAACCCACGTAAAGTTGATAATTCCGCGAATAACTGCAATTGCAGATTTCGAACAGAGATGGCGACAAAGAGGAAAAACTATGGACTGCAGCTTTAAGGAAGACAGGAAGCAAAAAGAGGCAAAGTAAAATAGGAGCTGTCAGGGGAAAGGCAGGGGTTGATTTGTGCTGAAAAGTAAAACAAAAGAGTTCAGTAATGGCCGAGCTCAGAGCAGCTGATTATCCGCTGTCTTGTCAAGTTAATACCATAGATCAGAGGTATTTCTTTATTCAAATGATATGCCTGCATCCGCACTCAATTGGAGGCCATCAGCTCTCAGTGAGCAGGCAGACGACATTGAACACCCCTCCCCTGGGTCACACGAGCTGCCTTTAGCCTCTCTCTGCGTGTGGAGAAAAGCTAGAGTAAAATTGATATCAGAGCGATGCCCTGTCCGTGTCCTCTGTGTCAGTCCGGAGCACTTCTGTGCCCTGAGCTGACGGAGTGCCCCGACCTGAGAGCGCTTCATTGAGACTTCAGCTATCTCACCCAATCATGGTCACAGGTTTTTTTTCTTTTTTTTTTTATATGAAGTCCCACAGCCTGAGTGTGCGAGAGCTGGATCAAATGCTAGCAATTAAAACAGAAACATATGGTATAGTGTACTAATCATGCTTCGTGTCTGAGTATGTGTATGAGTGTATATAGTGTAAATGAGAGGGGCTTCATTAGACCTATTGTTTTATCTTCATAGCCATATGTTGGGTATAACTTTATTTACAGGGCTATCAGAATTTTTTTTATTTATATAAAAAATAATTGTACATTTAGCTTCTACATTTAACAATAAAACACTATCTTTTTTATTTATTTATTTTTATTTAATGTTTTTGCTAGAACAAATGCAATTATCTGTACAGAAGGGGGAAAAAACACTTATTTTCTTCAGTTTTTTTTTTTTTTTTGACGATATACCGGATGGTGGACTTTTAAAGAATAATGCCTGGCTTTTAAGCCTGACTTTAACTATATGGTACAGTCCTGAATTATCAGTAGGTTACGTCACTTAGCACTGCTAAGTGTCACATATCTGTTAGTGGGCTGAACTGATCGCCTACCTCTTGTCCTTTACAAATGTACAGTAAATGAAAATAAGGAGTTAAAAATGCCTGACTATTTCCAGCACCTTTGAGTTCAGCCCTGATTCTATGTGATGTAGCATGGAAACACTTTGGTAGACTGTAGATTGGTCTTTCCTCAGGCATCTTGTCCAGGAGGAGTTAACCTTTAGAGATGCTCAAATGAAGAGAGTGCTTTTATTCGGCATGAGCCACGTCTCCTCAGGGATTTCGAACCATTTACTTAGATGAGTCCAGTAATGCCTTGCAAAAATTATTTCATTCAAAGTTAACTGCTGCATTACTTTTTAATAAAGAAATGGTCATTTATAGTCGCCTCTGCGCTTTAATTTGATTCTGCTGTTTAGTAGTTTGTTGTGAAATGTTTTAATGGAGGACTATACAACCATCCATCAATCCATCCATCCATCCATCCATACATACATACATACATACATACATACAGTACATACACATCTCCTCCTCCCAGGCATATACTAACTAGAGTTCAGCATTTATAGACAGGAGTTGAACATATATTGCTATATAGTTTTTGAGGCCTCATCATTTATTCTGATGTACTCCTTTTTTTTTTTATTATTATTATTGCATTGCCGTCTTTATATTTACTTTTTATGTTTATTTTAGTGTGGTATATTTACAGTACAGTGGTCAACTACTGTTGTTTTTTTTATTTGATTTGATCTTTCCATCCATCCATCCATCCTCTTAATCAGATAGTAAGTAAACATTTCTGGCTAGTCTAGGTTTGCTTTACTTTAAGTATTTTAGTTCATTATAACGCAGTTTGTGAAGAAATATGCATGCTTTGTGAGTATAAACTGGTCAGTGAGCTGATGGCGGTGGTAACCTCCTCTGCTCCGCAACAAGCCTCCAGCACAGAGCCCAACTGTGCTACATGCAAATACAGGTTTGGGTTCAGCTTTTTTATTTGCATGATCATATGCAAATGTACTAATTAGCACATTGTCTGGTTTGACTTAATAGTCAGCATTTCTGACAGTGTTTAACGAGGGTGTTTATTCTGTTCAGGGTTTGGATCCTGGCAGGAAGACAGCGGTACCAATTTACCCTGAACTGCCAATAGGCACCACTGACTCTTTCCACAGTT
The DNA here is from genome assembly GCF_949152265.1 of Phoxinus phoxinus. Classification (NCBI taxonomy): domain Eukaryota; kingdom Metazoa; phylum Chordata; class Actinopteri; order Cypriniformes; family Leuciscidae; genus Phoxinus; species Phoxinus phoxinus. The sequence continues at coordinate 14,747,059 of NC_136889.1, read as the reverse complement.
AGAGAATTATTCTAACATATTCTCTCTCTCTCTGTCTCTATGTCTCTCTCTCTCTCTCTCTCTCTCTCTCTCTCTCTCTCTCTCTCTCTCTCTCTCTCTCTCTCTCTCTCTCTCTCTCTCTCTCTCTCTCTCTCTCTCTCTCTCTCTCTCTCTCTTCACTTTTGTTTACATATGAGTATAGCATAAAATAACATGCTCTTCAGTTAGTAATTTAATTACAGAATTTTTTTTTTTTTAGTTGTTGTTGATAACTTTATAGTATAACTATATTCAGACAACCAAGTGTTTAAACAGACGTATTTAAACTAAACTAAACAAACACACGGCACTCAAATTAACACAGAAGAAGTAAGCACACTTTACAAGGACAAAGGATCAAAATGATAATATTCCAAGGCTCATTTCTGGGATACCAGAGGTGATTGGTTGATTAGACTTTTCACCCCACTGAGGATCTGTTTTAATAGCTTCATAATGCTGTCATCGACTAAGATGGGTAAAACTCAACCAATTAGAATTGTAATAAGGCTAATTAACAATACCCCAAAAAAAGAGGAAAAAAAAATAGAGAGAAAAGAAAAGAAAGGGGTAGGGGGGTTAAAGAAAAGGGGGGCAATGACAATCTTGATAATTAACATTTTCTCTTATTCAGAGGCCCTCGCCATCTCATAATTTATGCATGTCTTTGAGGCATCACAACACATGTCTCCTCAACAACGCCCCCCTTCAGAACTCATGGAAGCTGGGGGCAGATTCTTCTTCTCTTTTTTTCTGAATATCTATGTTAATTTCTTAAAAATCAATGCCCACTGAACTGCTTTAGGTTTCCATTTTTGTACATCGCCATGTCACAAAATAATGTACCAGTCAAGCATATGCAAATACACACGTTTGTTTTAAAGAGAATACAAGCTTTTCAGGCTGAGTCACCGTCAGGAGTGGGTGCAGGTATCACTGCCATAGCGTTTAAGCATCAATTCATCAATAATTTGCAGAAACTGTTTTAGAGTGAGGCCGGTCTCCCCGTGCGGAGACTGCTCTGCTCATCGCCTCGGGTCATTCCAGAAATTTCACTTAAGGAGCCCTGCATTCAGACCCAACACCATATGGCTGGCAACCCACAGTGAAAGCTCCCTCTCTCTCGCTCTCTTCCCACCTCTATTTCTCTTTTCTTCTTTTCAGTTGCTCTAGTATATGTGTGTAAAGTGTGTAGCTGTTTTTTTTTTTTTTTTTTTTTTTTTTTTTTCAAACCTGACATCCCATTGCTCTCAGCCAGGGCCTGTCACAGTTTGAGAGACGGCAACGAAAGCAAAACCGAACAAAAAGGACAGCAGGTAGCAAAACATCCCCTGCAAGCAAAGCTGAAGCCACCAGGTCGCTTTGCTGGTGTTGCTGCCATATGGTAACCTCAGGCAAAGCAGGCTTTCTGTTTACCTGCTCTATGCAGGGTCATGTCAGCTTAATTTCTGCTTAACCGCGACATGCTTCTGGTGCCAACCTGTCCACATCATCCCCCCGCAACAGTCTCACCCCCTCCTGAGCAAAGGATTGTGGATGAATCAGGGTACATGCATGGAATAGTTTCTAACAGGTTTTCTTTTTTCCCTTTTTTTTATTAGCTGATAAGCCTACAAAGAAGGAACTATAGGCCTACTGTTAAATACTGTTTTTTGAGTGTGTTAAAATCAGAAATGCATGTGGTTGAGATGGTGTACCCAATCCACATTCTGTCTTTTGCCCAGAATTTGAACTTAAAGGGATAGTTCGCTCAATAATTAAAATTATCATCATTTATTTACCTACATGTTGTTCAAAACCTGTATGATTTTATTTCATCTGTGGAACATCAAAAACGATATTTTGAAGAAAAGAAAAAAACTCTTGAAAGCCGTTTTGTTTTGTTTTGTTTTGTTTTGTTTTGTTTTGTTTTGTTTTGTTTGAAACGCCAGTGGGGTCTGATTTTGCTTTCAAAATATCTTCAGAGCATCTTCTATTGAGTTCCACAGAAGAAAGAAAATCAGATGACATGAAGGTGAGTAATAGTTTTCATTTTTGGGTGAACTTTGCTTCCAGTATGACAGTATTGAACTGTGTCCCGTGTGCTATTTTTATGTACGTGGGCAAGGCCTGATCTTAATTATGTCCAGTCTAGCTTAAAGGGTCACTGTGAATGCTGTCAACGTGTTTGTGTCTGTGCATATGCCTGTTTGGACATATCTGCCAAATGTCACATCAGTGAAGCCTTTGGAGGGTGAAAAGCCTCCTTATTGGGTCACAGACAATCACAAGTGACCTTTCTTCCCACTCTGATGCCCATGGCTCAACATAACAACATCAGCTCCCATCAGTCAACAGTCCTATGGTGTGAAAAATTCAATGGCATCTGACATGGCATCGTCTCATCATTAGACTGGTTAAGGCTGCAGTTAGATACCCTCAATATGGCAGGAAGCTGTGTCACTGTGCACATTTTGTCCTGAGATGTTGTACTGCATGAATGGTGTAAAGTTTGCATCAACTAGTTCATTAGTTCTGCCACTAGTTGACATTTTGGGTCTGTGTCAAGTAGTTGTAAATCATGTGATTTCAGTTACGCTTAGGCCTAGCCTATATGTTGACAGCAGGAGTAAAATTAACATTAGTTTTGTATAGTAACACACACACACACACACACACACACACACACACACACACACACACACACACACACACACACACACACACACACACACACACTACTGTTCAAAAGCTTGAGGTTGGTAAGATGTGTCTCAAGTCTCTTAAGCTTGCCAATTCTGCATTTATTTGATCAAATAAACCGTAAAAGATTAATATATAAAAAAATAATTCCAGTGATGGCAAAGCTGAAATTTAGCAATCATTACTCCAGTCCTAATTGTCACATGATCCTTCATGAAATCAGTCTAATGCTGATTTAGTGCTTAAGAAACGCTTCTTATTATCAATGCTGCAAACACTTGTGCTGCTTAATATTTTTATGGCGAGAAATTACTTTTAAAAATTAGTAATTCGAATGTTTCTGGAAGCTTTTTCTGCTAATTGCGCGGATACATTTTTCAATAATAAATAGTTACATTGTGAGATATGAAGTTGCACTTATAAAAAATGGCACTTTTGACCATAAATTGATATTAATTGGATCAATCTCCATAATTGGAGCAAGGGGTGGCGACATACAGGAAACACATTTTAAGTGTTGAAATATCTTTTCCTCTACGCGCGCACAGGCAGTAACAGGTGTCTGCGTGTGCCCATTGGCATCATGCCACACCACCCGCCATCTTGGCTGCTGCCGCTGCTGAACCTCCTGTCTATAATGGCTGGCTCTCAGCTTTCTAATTGATTTACTAATCTCTACAAAGTGCCCTGACAAGAATTCCGTCCGCTTTGCAGATTTATTTAACAAGTTTGATTTTAGTACGCTTCCTATATGTACATCGCTCTGACGTCCTCTCTGCTCCTGTAATGTTGTGTGAGAATGTGTTTTATTTGACAGAGGTAGCTTGCATGGAGGGCTCTGGTCTTGCCATGTGTGAAAAGAAGATATGGTCAGAGGCCAAGCAATCTTGTGTGCCGTGTGTGTGTGTTTGTAGTGAAAGGTTGAGGGACCATGTCCCTTTAACGTCAGAAGCGACAGCCTGACACCCACCACCCACCCTTTTTCCATTTCAGATGCAAAGCCGGCAAGCGACGCATGCATAGTCACAGCAGCAATCTCATCTATGTCCAATCTGTCATGGCACTGCTTTTCATTATTCTTATTTGGAGATAGGGAGTCATTTTTTATAGGCACTTGAGCTGCGGAGCGCGGCTGGCCGCTCTCTGGCCAGGCAGACATGTCACTTTCCCCGCACGAATCTAGGTCAAGGCGAGAGTGAGAACGCAGGAAGGAGATGGAAAAAGGCTCGCGGCATTTCTAAGAGGCAAATGAACTGATGAAATTATTGAAATTCGGCCTTGCTGGTGGAGGGGGGACGGAGCAAGCTGTGGTCAGTCTTCTTATCCCTCACACACAACCTGTCCTTCTTTATTTTCCTCCCTCTCTTTCTCTCTACCACTCCTGCTCTCGTACACACGCATCCCTGAACAGATACTGATATGCATGCATAATCAGAATCTTTACCATGTAAAATGTTAAACATGCTGAGTTCTAGTAGGGTGTGTGTTCTGCAGGATGGAGAGCCTCTGTAGTGGCCTGTTGGGTGACTGAATCTCTGTTTTCTGCATTGGAATGATGGCGTATTAGCTGCGGTGTGCATTATCATCTGCATAAACACTCTCTCTAAGATTCAGCCGGCAACAGCGTGTGTGTGTGTGTGTGTGTGTGTGTGTGTGTGTGTGTGTGTGTGTGTGTGTGTGTGTGTGTGTGTGTGTGTGTGCGCGCGCTGCATCCAGATGTCACTGTCATGAGGCAGCAGGGGTGGGTTTAAGGTGACCTGCTTTAAATATAGACAGTGTCATGACAAGATGGTACGCTCGACTTAAAAAGGGCATTTGCATAACATCCTTTTGCTTTTTTTTCTGACTCTCTCCTATTATATACAAGGAGGACAAATATGCATTCTCTTCTACTCCATTATTCCCATGATGAAAGAAAAGAGCACCTTTAATATTGATTCTGAGAATCCAGCTTTATGTCAAGAGCAAGATGCAGGACAATGAATGGTGCAAGGGTTATCAGTAGACATTAAATTGTGGTGTGCTCTTTGACAAATGCATACATTATTGATTGATTTATTAGAAGGAGGATTTTTTTTATGGCATTCAGATCAGTAGATTTTTTTTGGATGAATGCACTTATTTAATCCACTCTACTGCACAGGTTGCAAAGCATACAGTGTAGCTTTTAATGATAGTTAAAGACATGCATGTCCTAAAGACATGTTGGGTCTCGATAAAGCCTGAGTAACTGTGTTATTGTTAAAAACAGATGTGTATTATTTATTGTTTTTTTTAAGTGTTATCACCTCCCCCTCCTCCCCCTCCCCTTTCTGTGCATGGCCGTGGTCCTCTTGCTTTTTAGAGGAGTATAGGGGACTTCATCAGCATGTTTAATGAGCTTTCAGAGTTGTACAGCACTTTATATTGTGTAGCAACAAGTCAACAGGAACGTATGCGGTAGAGGCCTTATGTTTGGGGCTATTGAACTGACTTGTTCTTCTCCATTTTATTTTAGCTACATCTTTGCCATGAATACATTCCACTCCCCATTCACTCCCATTCATCCACAAAACAGAATGCTCTAACTTACAGGATTTTCACATACAGGATAATAATAATAATTCAATGCAATAACAATAATCCAATGCATTGAAGTGTTTGACCATTAAGGGAGTGAGTGTAGTGTATAAATAAATAAATTGTACTAAGGAGGAGCTAAGTAAATTGGAAAACATATTCAAATATTTCTCCACTGCTTATCTGGAAACGTCTGAACTGTTTTTGTGTTCCTATTTCTAGCAAACATGATTAAAATGCTTTCATTATATCATACATAAAAACATATCAGCTTTCCATTAGTGAACTGTAGACAGAAAGCCAGGGTGTTTTAAACAATTACTTGCTTTATAAATGTGAAGAGCACAGATATACTGAATTTTACACATATCCTCTTGACCCCAATTCCATTAACTCGTAAACAAAAGACAGAAAGTAGTGAGGGATCTGCCTGATGGTGAATTAACATGTGCAAAGGGTCAGAGTCCACTTTATCTCTCTGTGCAGGTACACACACACACACACACACACACACACACACACACACACACACACACTAGTGGATTATTTATGAAAATTCATGTACAGACATCCATATATTCCATTTGTCTTGGGAAGACTTGGAGTAGCCTAATACTACTTGGATGATGTGCCCTAGTGTGGTATTAGCAGAATAGAACAAAGGTAGCTCGCTAAGCTGAAAGTTACCCTAAAGAGAAAGCTAGTAACCTACATGTCAAAAGTAGCTTTCTACATTTACAGTATACCTATTTGTATATATTTCAAAGTACTTCAAAGAATACCATGGTGCTACGAAAGTACCTCTGCAAGACATGGTACTTTTTTCAAAAATCCACATTGGATTCCACATCCACATCTGCTTGTTTTCTTTTCTTTGTTCTGAGTGTTTTATTCGAGACCAGTTCATTCGAGTTCGAGTCAAGACAGAGAGTCTGACTCGAATGAGCTTGTTGTAAATTATTCCGTTACTGTTTTACTAAGTTAGAAAAAACTGACATCAAATTCAGTGTGTGAGTGAGCTGCCCAAATTATTTTTAGACTAAATTGTGAACCGTTTCAGAATTGCAAACGGTTGTTGCTAAACAATTCACTTAAAATAACCACCCTAAAAAAATGAATCATTCATGAATCAGACATCACTAGTCTTATCGTAGTAACTCTGAACAGCTGACAGAATACGATTTGTAAAATGTAATGTTAGCAAATGTAGAGATTGTCAATGCCATCTCGCAGCTTTGAAATAGTTACGACAGTACTGTGTCCATCACTCAATATCACACTGTAAAGCATAAGCCTACTGTAGTTGGTACAATAGACATGGTTACAGGAATGTATATTATTTTTCATTCTTGATGACATCACACTCTTAACCCTCAGCAGTCCTGTAAGACTGTTGCACTCTCTTTCTATCTCTCTTTTGAAAATGAGACCATCCTCCCACCATCAGCCCTAAACTGGCACAGTCGCCATTTATCCTTCTAGCCCTTCTCTCTCACCCCCTTCACCCCTCTCTCTTCCTTCTTCCCCATCCATCCTTCCCTCCCTCCATTCCATTCCCCGGCCTGTCATCAATCTCTCTAAAATGACAGCCGACAGATGTTAGCCTTTGCAAAGATCAAATCCATGGCTGGAGGGCTGCTCACTGTGGAGAAGGCTAGCCACAGAGAGGCAGGGCCACAGCGGTGGCACCAACACACACACGCCCATCGCCACCCGCCCGCTGCATCCGTCTGTCTTGATTGCCCTCACACACACATACATACACACCCCCACCTCACACAGAACTGATGCCTAAATGTGTTGTGACATGAGGGCAGGGTGGCATGGACTGTCAAGATGGACGCTGGAGGGGACAGTCTGCCTAACTAAGCTGTGCTGAACTTCAGGAAAGAAACAATATTGACTTTATGGCCTTTATTACACTGTTCCATCCACTGACCTCCTCATATATTCCAGCTCATTGCTCTGTGAGATTTTGTACATGCATTTAAGTCAGTATGTGTGTGTGTGCCTGTTTACCCTTGTCTCGTGTTGCAGACATTAGGCAGGTATCTGTCTTGGTCTAGTTAGCTGAAGGCTAGCATGACTGTTTATAAAACGGCAGGTCTTTGTCATGTATCTCATTTGAGCTTTAATGACTCAGATGGGTCAGAGAGAAGCCCAATGATGACCACGTCTCCTTCGGGCCACTGGCCTTCAGCTCAGGCTGCATCAACAACCTCATCTGTGAATGTGTGTGTGTGGGTTTTGCAGACACTGTGGGGACCAAATATTCAAAACATACTAAATGATGTCTTAATGACCATGGTTAGGTTCATGTTAAGGGAGAGAAAACATGATTAGCTCAGATAGATAAAAAATAAAATAGAAGACAAGTCAATAGAAAGTCCCCCACCATGATAAAAAAAAAAAAAAAAAAAAAAAACAGATATGCGTTTCTTACCTTGCTACACTTTTTTTGGGAATAAAACAACTAAACAATTATTGATGGCCTCTAAAGATAAAAGGGTTAATTAAGACAGATAAACATTTGCAGCCACTTGGTGATCAAGCGAGACTCTTAAAATGTAATGATTATTACCCAGAAAATGTGATGTGGAATTCAATAAAATATCAAGCAAAGCCTAAGACAGGGATTTCCAATCGGCCACTGTCCTGCAGAGTTTAGCTTCAACCCCAATTAAACACGCTTGCAGCAACTAATCAAGTCTTCCTAGGCATAATAACAGGGGTGTCCAATCCTGCTCCTGTAAAGACAATGTCCTGCAGAGTTCAGCTTCAATTAAACAGACCTAAACCAGCTAATCAAAGTCTTGCTAGAAACTTCCAGGCAAGTTGGAGCTAAACTCTGTAAGTCAATGGCCCTCCAGGACCAATTTTGGACACCCCTGGGGTGATTCATAGTCCATTCACTGAACATATATGTATTATAGACAGAATTGTGTATTATAGACAGCAATTCTGGGAGTCAGGATGTTTGTTTACTAGCTAGAAATTCAGGAAACATCTGTATAATATGTGTGGTCTTTTGTATTACATCTGTGTAATAACCCATACTTAATACTTCTGTATGGAGGGACTCTGATCACAGTTTACATACATTTCCTCTGAGCAAGAACTTTTTGTACAATACATTTGTTACCGTGCTTCCATCTGTTTCAGATTTATCCAGAACGGCATATAAAAAAAAACCATGGTTGGCTATCGTTCATGTCATTCAGATGGCCTCTGTCTCTCTAAGTGGGAGCTTCTTGGCCAGAATAAGGACTAGACCTTACATGTGAGGCTACTTCCAGACAACAATTACAAAATATGTTTTACTTTTCTATAGAGTACTCTGTTATGGCTACACTTGTGTGACTGTTTGAGCTGAGGTTTAACTGTGTCCTGGTGAATGATGAGTTTGATTCATGTTTTTTTTTTATGACCTGAAACAATGGCAGTGACAGTTTGAGTGACATGACTGCTGCCTTTCAGATGACTGCAGAGGACAGGCTGCTATCAAATCATGACAATTTATTTAGCATTTATTCAAGTGGGAAGTGTAGCGAAGATGCTAACATAATAGTCTACAGCAAGGTTCAGGAAATAGGAAGTGAAAAATTAGATGGCTGAATGCACATTGGCGCTCAATGTACCTGAGTGGGTTTGTTTCATAGACAAATGTGAAAAATTACACAATATTTTGTTGCTTCTTAAGATTAAGATTAATCAAGATGAGGTGCATGTTTAAAAAACAAAAATGCAAAGTAGCCCACTTATATTGACAGAACACCCTCACATATGCTCTCTTGCATACTTGGCCTTCTTGCATACTTGTGTGCATTAGAACTGTTTCTGAATCGGACAGGTCTGGACAGGACAGAAGGAAAAGTCCCAGGAATGCAGACACCTCTACCTTACCCTGGTATGAGATTTGGAGACAGGACAGGGGGACAGGTTACAGAACAAGGCAAAGAGGACATTGTGTGCATGCAGGAAGGAGCGTCTACACATCGCCCAGGTAAGAGACATATAGGGGTGGGAAGTTGGGGGGAGTTGAGGGTACGTTGACAGGGGCTGGACTCACTTTAGTAAGGGTTGAAAGACAAGAGAGCCAGTTCTTCCCAGCAGATGTCACTAACAAGCAGTGTTGTTGTGTCTACAGCCCAAGGCAAGAGAGACAGGCCAACCCATATGCTGCTGGTAAACATAAATAACTTTAAAGGGTATAGCGGTAACAACTCCCTAATACCACACGTCTAAATTAACACAACCCCCAGACCAAACCAAATCAAACCAGCAGACACGGAGAGAGTTCAGACAGTGTCCAGAGTTCCTGCGCTAGATGCCAATGACTCCCTAACTGAAAGACTCCCCTATAGCCTCAGTATTTGCTGAAATTCAACACCTGCATACTCTGTTTGGACTTGATTCATTCTTCTTGTCCTTGTTTATACCTCTCGGAAGTTTTTTTTCTCCCCTTTCGAACTAAAACACAGCAGGTTAATGGATTTACTGCTCGGCCTTGGCTCGTTGGTGTGTATTGACCCACATGTGAAAGTCCTGGTGATGTTAGCATGGGGAAGGTGAGGCCAAGTGCAGGAGAGCAATGAGGAACACATGGGACTAAATATTGATTGAGCTCTGACATTGATTTAGCTCTGCTTGATTCACAATACCAGGCCACTGTATGTATGCATATAGATCCATACGTGTCCGTCCCAAAAGAGGAGCTCCTCTCTTGCTCATTCTCTCCGTCTGTCTTCCTCTCTTACTCCTTGAGAGGGAAGAGAAATCAGGGGAGCCCTCTTTAGCCTCTACTCTTTTGTTTACTGTTGTCCTTTTGTTTCTTTTCATCGTTAATCCTCGAGCTCTGGCCAGGGGATGTCACGTTGTTCTGTTTCTTTCTTTCTCTCTCTCTTTCTCGCTCCCCCCTTTCCCTGCTTGTTTCTTTCTTTTCATGTGAGCAAAAGCTTGTCAACGGAGGCCTTGTCACTCTACTGGAATATTCAGAACATAACTCCCAATTTTTGTATTAATTACCCTTCTACCTCCAAGACATCAGATGCTCCTCTCTCTCACTGATGTACGGGACACCCCCACGGTCCCCAACCCTATGAGGGGGCCTCTTCACAGTATTCTGAGCCCATTATGTCATGGTTAAATTTGCCTATCTAGAGAGATTTTACTTGGCATAAAAGCTGTATGAAAGATGCAGTGTTGAGGAAAATCATTTGAACCTGTGGCTTTCTAAGATTCAAGCTAACCATGATTGCAAGTCCATATTGTCAAGCTATAATGTCATTTTTTATTTAATCAGAGTCATATTTTTACTGGATATTTAAATGAATGAAGGGTGAACAGGTAAATTTAATAAATATTACAAAAACTCCTTAGCAGATTTATTAAATAAATTTGTCCATTTAAATAAACATTCTAAATTAGACTTTTCAACATTCTGTATGAGAGAGAGGCAAAGACAAATCAAATCAGTCGGTTAAGACCAATCAATCGTCTCTATTCTGGTGATGCAGAGGAAACTTTTAAGAATAATTGTATTATAGAATCACAGAATTGCTTCTCTACACCTTTTATGTCTATAATATCACTATAAAAACTATAATATTTTATGTCTGTAGAATATCACATATAATATCAGTCTCTGTCTCCATCTGTGATACTATTTCACCCTGATACAAATGCCTATGCATTACATCACCACATAAGTTGGACTTCCTCTTATGGATCACGGGGGGCTCCCAAAATTTGCAGTGCACCACTTCTCTCTCTCTCTCTCTCTCTCTCTCTCTCTCTCTCTCTCTCTCTCTCTCTCTCTCTCTCTCTCTCTCTCTCTCTCTCTCTCTCTCTCTGGCATTCACAATCCCTAAAAGAGAGGGGGTTGAGAGATTTGGGGAAGGAGGGCTCACGGATGGAACCCGCAGAGGGGGTGGGGAACTGGCAAGGGTGACAGTGGGTTAAGTTCAAGGGCAGTGGCTGGGAACACAGACACATAAACAAGGCAACTGGTATGCGAGCAATAAAGACATAAAAGTTAGCATGGGGGCACGTCATACAATAAACAGCCACCATTACCTGCTATGTTTATACAGATAAAGAATCCACTGTAAAATCTCTGGATGGCGGATGTAACGCTCAACTTCTTCGAGGACAACAGGCAGGGATGGGGGCCGGAGGGGAGGTGGAGGGTGGTTTATGAGGTGCTCTGAGAAATGCTACAAAAAAAAAACACAAATCGTTGCTAATGACATTTACAAGCTCAAGAAAGCATTGTTCACAGATGCTTCACGTGCACTTTGCTAAAATGAAGGGACGAGAGAGAATGAAAAACAAAGACGCAGAGTTGTTTTAATGGACTGGTACATCACTTTTTAGTAGAGTAATGGAAGGGTAAGTGGGCCTATTCTCCTTTGTGTGGACCGCCAGACAAATATGTCTATGTCGTTTTTTCCTGCAACAACATAAAGAGGCCAAGAGGTCAAATAAACAAACACATATTGACACGCAGCTCTAAAAAATTATCTGCAGCTCTTAATAAACAATTGCACCTAATGCATTGTTTAGCAAACTTTACTTACTCAACTACAGCTGATTCCCTTACACATAAATAAATAAATAAATATAAACCACTGATTCAATACAAAATGAAAGGAAAATTCTGTTACTAGCTTTTTTCTCCCATGTGATTTCTCCAATCTCTCTTTTTCATCCTCTACATTCTGTGTATTGATTAAGGGAATCGTGATGGTGGTGAGTGTTTGTACGGCATTACATGAAGATGTTAAGATAAAAGTCCCTTCCTATTCCACTGACAGAAAGAGAGAGAAAGAAATGAGAAGATCTAACAGTTGAGAAGTTCTTCAGTAGTGGTAGTTATATTTAACAATGTACATTTCAGCTTAATCGTGACACAACTATTCATATACATACAGGACCAGAGTCATTAACAGTTATCTGTGTCACACAAGAGCCTATCTCCATTCCTCAACACCTAATTAAAAATGTCACATGTTATCATGGTATCTTTGTAGCTTTTTTTTATCCAGTTAACGTTATTCTACGCCAGCAGGAGTTTATGTTAGTTTGAGCTGTTAGCAAAGACGAAATCACAAGGAATAAATAAAAAAATAATTTTACTATTTTTAGCTAAATATATGTGAAATGCAATTTCAAAGACATACAAAGTTCTGTAATGAAACTCTAGATGTTGCATGCCAATAGGTCCCTAACTCAAATGCTTGCAAACATATGCCCTTTGGGGCACAGTTGATTGGTTGCTTCTGTATCAGTAGCCAATGAGCTTGCTGCTTAACCTTCAAATACTGGTTCGCATTTGCCTTAACAGTGCAGCACGCTTTCAGAAACCCTCCCCATTCCCCAGCTCCACCTGTATAGATCTGCTACAGGTAATTCATGTACGATATATTGTACAGCAGCATGTCTTGCTTCCTCACAGCAGCATGTCGTGTATGTATTGGCAGTAGCAAGTCCTGTCCTGTTCTGCTAAGTCAATTGTTTCCATGTTTTATCACTCTTTCGCTGTCAGTACTAAATGCTGTCCCAGTGAGAACGCAGCTTCAAGGCCTCGATCACTCAGCATAGAAAGTCATTATAAGGGAAGCATTTTCAACAAAACACTGGTATTGCTTTCATACCAGCATGTTATGGTTTAAAAGAAGGCAGAGCTTTGCCGGGTCAGGTCAGTGGAAGTTAATGAGTGTCCAGTGTATACACTAATAAGGTGTCAGGGTTCATTTTAGCCCACCGCTCCCAGCTGCCCTCTTCGCACATATGGAGCCCCACTATCAAGATCGTTGCCATGCCAGCCAGGGAGATTTGCATATGTGTTATCTATTTAAATAAATTCTCAGGGTTTATAAGCGCTATAATGCATCTTGGCTATGCTCAGCTCATTGCTAATTTATAGGCAGTCTACTGTGTCTGGGGCTGATGACACCATCTGAAGCATGTAGTCTAGACGACATTGAACCCACTGTCCGTGGGGTAATTGTTTTATGCAAATGAAAAATCCAAGGGTGACATGTTCCTCGTGCATCCGTGTAATTTGATTGAGGTGTGCTAAGACTGCTGCCAGCCCGGTATGCCTTTACTTTATTATTATTGTTATTATGGTGATTATGATTGTGTGCAGGCTGGCGGGCAGAGGGTTGGGTTCTGCTGCCGGCTGGATGGAGAGAGAGGGATCTCAGAGCCCTGGGGTTGCATCTCCTTGCAGCCTTTGTGTCATAGATAATGCACATAGAAAATATGCTGGCTCTTCATGCTATATTCATGGCTTGATGGATTTTTCCAATATTACATGCTTTTGTTTTTCTTGCCAGTGACAACTGGCAAAACAAATGACAATGGGCAAATTGTGTCGTTGTGATTTGATATTTTACTGTCTGTGAGCAAGTTTAACTGAGATTAAAAGGCCCACATTCTTGTAGTAGGGGGAGCAGATCAACAGTTTCCCATGAAAAATAAAATAAATATATAATATAAAGTATTCAAATAATGTCATAGAGAGAGCTTTCTATGATAATTGTTTGGTTATACAACTGTATGCATATACAATCTTTAAATATAAATATATATTAAAAATTGACATTGGTTTTGTGTTAAAACTTAAAATTAAGTCTATTAATGTTTTTATATTTTTTCCTGTATCATCACAATAACCAGGCATCATAACATTACTTCAAATTTAACCAATTTTGCATTTGTTTGTTTGTTTGTTTGTTTGTTTGTTTGTTTGTTTGTTATTATTTTCACAGCACTAGCTTTTCCCACCATTGTACTGAAACAATGATTTCCTTAAACACTTGTGCAGTTTCCGCTGGCAGAGAAGAGAGTGACAGTGTAGATGTTTTATGGGTGAGGTGACCGCGTTTCTACTGGGAGAGGTGAGGAATGGCTGTGGTTCTCGGTGCCTCCTCCTGACCTTTCACGCTGCCCTGCTCTGCATACGCAGCTAACTAATAACGACCCCTTTAATTATCAGAACCAAGTGCATGCAGCAGCAGACCAGACGATCATAAATCTCAGCCCGAGACAGCACAGGACCAAGGACATGCAGAGTTCTCACCACTTACACCCCAGCTACACTGCAAGCGAGGCAAACTATAGTGCTCCCATTATAATAAACAATGCTGGCTGTTCACTCGCTTTCAGTGTAGACAACTTTGCTGATTATAATGACAGCATTCTAGTACACGCTGTGTTATAATTCCGCAGATATGCTCTTTTGATCCATAGTCATGACAGAAACACAAAATAGCATCACACACCCAGCTCTCTCTTTCCCTTTGTCTTTCTCTGGTATTCTGTTATTCACATGGGGGAATCACATTGTATTCACGTGACAGCGAGGTTCATCACTACAGAGCATGACCCCGGTGTCTGGGAGAGAAGGCTCTTTGTTTGGACGACAGGCGTTTCAGTGATGCTCTATTGTCAGAGAGACAGGACTTGAAGAAAGGCCATTAATGTGCACCGGGGGCTGCCAGGTTCAGGCTTCTGATTTAAACATGCAGAGAGAGGGGTAATTACTGTTTAGGTAGTCATAAGAGTAACGGTCAGTATGAAACTACACTAAACTGAGAGCGAATACTGATTTATGGTGACAATTTTAAACTAAACCAAAAATACCATATATAATTAATTTATAATCAGTATTATATCCATAATTATTGTTGGAAATAATAGTGTGTGTGTGCGTGTGTGTGTGTGTGTGTGTGTGTGTGTGTGTGTGTGTGTGTGTGTGTGTGTGTGTAATTGTCATTGTTAGTATTATTATTTTTGCTGTAATTGAAGTAATAAGTGTTTCACACTGAGTGACAGTCAAGTTGTTTTGTAATTTAAACATTAACACTTTAATGAATTTCATGTCAGAAGTATATATGTCTTCATTAAATACTTAAGAATGATCTCCAGTCCATTAGTCTCTGAGACTAGTTCTACCTCTAAACACTCAACATGTTAAAGCAGGGCTATGCAGGTTCGTGAATTTCTTCGCTGTATTCTCACTTTTTGCTCGCAGGTTTCTCTATAGAGCTCCCCCTACAGCTCCGGAATAGATATTTGGCAGCACTGTCGAAAAACTTTTTGTCGACTCTCAGATACAAGAGGCTAGTAGATCAACGACATCAAAGCAGACGGGACATTCTTTACAACGTCTTCTTCATTCCGGTTCGAACAGCGTGAGGGAGCGCAAAAATTACATAATTTTAGCAGATTTATTTTTGCCGTAAAGCAATTCTTAACATCGCGAGACCTGATATCACGCGATACTTCCAGACTAGAGATTAGACAGACAGACAGACGATAGATAGATAGAACGATAGAAGCATAGAACGACAGACAGACAGACAGACAGACAGTTAGTTAGTTAGTTAGTTAGTTAGTTAGTTAGTTAGTTAGTTAGTTAGTTAGTTAGTTAGTTAGTTAGTTTAGGTTGTTCACTCATTACACACCTATGAAGCTCTTCCCAATACATTTTTATTCATTACTGGTATATGTGCCTGATTTATTTGTGGTCTAAACTTGGGAGTGTTCAGTTTAAAAAGACCCCTACTTACCATCTCCATATAAAAGAGTTGGGAAAGAAAGAGGAAGGACAGAGTGAGGGGTGTGGCCTGTCTGTAAGTGACAGGGATGAATAGCAGGACTGTGGGGTGGGATGTGCTGGCCTCCTGCTGACCCTCCTCTGGCCAGTGTGTGGATTCAATATGACTAGGTAAACACACTGCTGGCCTTGTCAAAGAGCAGGCCCAGCCACTGGTTTATATCATACACACATCTAACCCTCAGCAGAAACTCCATTGCCAGAGAGTAAGAAAAACATCAGGAGACTACATGGAGCATTATTACATTTGAAGGAACTGAGGATATTTGATTTTGTATGTGTGTATTTACCTGATTTGATTGAGAGCATATGATTTTGGCTGTTAAAAATAACATTTTCCATTCTAAAAGCATTGTATATGAATATTTAAGCTTTTAAAGCTGTTCAGTCATGACGTCAATTTGTAGGCCAACTTGGAGGGCTAATCCACCACTGGTTCCCTCTGGATTTTGTAATGGGATTTTAGAATTGAAATTT
Source organism: Phoxinus phoxinus (assembly GCF_949152265.1). Lineage (NCBI taxonomy): Eukaryota > Metazoa > Chordata > Actinopteri > Cypriniformes > Leuciscidae > Phoxinus > Phoxinus phoxinus. The sequence goes on along the minus strand of NC_136889.1, from coordinate 14,730,696 downwards.
TCAGTATGCGAGTAAAATAAGGTCTATGGTGAATATTATATAACATATTTTCCTGTTTTGTACATGTTTTGTGCTCTGAAAACATAAGTTGTTACATGAGAATAAATACAGATCGGGTCCCCTATGTGATCATGGCCCCTGGAATCATTCTAACCATTCCAAAACTCCCCCCCGATCCCCCGATCCCCCCTTATCAGCGGCCCTGTTCACATTTGAGAAATTAACTGTTTATCATTTATTAACCATATACTTTTTTTACTCATAAATCGAGAACCACTATTCTAAACATGCATTAAAACATAAAGCTAAAATGCAAATTATTTTCCAAATTTTATGGCTACAGACTGAACAGCAGTATTTGATTTCAATGTGTGGACCTCACTAGCCAGGTCAATAAATCAATCAAGGAGTAATCCAGGTGTCAACATCCAAATCACATTAAAGTAGGAGGAGCCTAATCGCACGAAGCCTTTCTCTTTATTCTTCCCTTAAAATAATACCTCTACCCTACGAGGAGCTCATTATGTTTGGGCAAGAGAAGTGTTCTCTAAATTTAATCCATCCTTCTCTGTTTTTCCTCCCTAGCTCCGTCCATCTCTATTCTTGCATCTCACCTCAACTTTTTTTATATCCTTTCTGTCTAGACATCTCAAAGCAGAGGTAAAGGAGGGAGGCCAATTACAGAGGTTACAAGCTGCGCCGCAATTAAGGAAATGTACAGTTCAGCAGAGTTCAGGGATTAAAAAGGCCGTCAAAACTGGAGAGCCCTGTAAAAGTGTGACTCATAATTTTTGCACAGTAAAGCCACCGCAAATGGCCGTGTCAGTGATAAGGCAGCTTTTATATGTTGAGTGGGCCGGAGCCCGTGTGAAATAATTTACTCATGCGGCAGAGCAGTAAACAAGATTACATTACGGTGATTGTTTAACCCTTTCACTCGTCACACGTCCACAAATTACTGAAAGCGGCAGCTTTGAAACAGCCAGATAAAATGCGTTTGAAAGCATAAACCACTCCAGATTCTCGCTCAATGGCGTACATGTGTCATTCCCATCCAGAATCGGGGAGTGCGGAAGAACTCCTTGGCAGGGGAGGTGGACCTGGGGTCTGGCGTTAACCACCCTTAAAACCTTGAGACAAGCGAGGGAGGATGCAGGTTGTGATCTTAATTTCATCCACCGCTCTAAACTGTTTCGCAGCCTTTAGAAAGGTTGACTCAGCGTTCCGCGCGGGGCGTCCCATGACAGTGGCGAGATGGAGAGCTGCAGTAGAAGGCTTTCAGCTCCTTACAGAAAGTAGCTCTGTTAGATCCATTGACCTCTGCTGGACAAGGACTCTCTGTCTACACATCTGGCCCCCCTCTTTCCCCCACCTTGTGCTAGGAGAAAGAGAGCGAGGCGAGCGGGGCGGGAGGGTGTCCTGGGAGAGGCTGGCGGACAGGATGATGTATTTGGGAGAGTGCAGCAGCTGTCCTGTTGGGCTGGAGTGCAGAAGGGCTGTAGCAGCGTGGCCTCATAAAGAGAGGAGACTGGCCCCTGACATCCCAGCCTCTCTCGGATATAGAACAGAGACACGCTGCCAAAAAAAGATACACATACTGTCTGCAACTTGATTAAGTTACAGTAGAGGAGAAGAGGGATATGAGAGAGTGTTTATTTTGCTTCAGTTTGCTTCTGCTCTTGCCAGAGCCCTGTCTTCTTCTGCCTCACCGCAAGCTGATCTCTGTTCTATCTATCAGCGCTCTACAACGCCAAGGTCAAAGGTCAGACACCTTCATGGGTGGCAGGCTGGATGAGGAGTGACAGTAAACCTCACTGTATCAAAACCAGATTATGTTGTCTGGTATGATTTCCAGATTCTTAACATCTATGTTAACATCTTTCTTATGTGAATGTCTTTCTTCACAGGTGAAGGTAAAAAATAAAGTTTCTTTCTTTAAATCTACTTAAAATACTAAGATTAATTGATCAAATGTTATGATGATACATTAATCAAATTAGTAACATATACTCACAAATATCGATTTAAACACATTACATTATTTTCATTACATTACATTCTCCCTGTAGAGCGACCTTGATCTTAGGAAAGGTGCTTTATAAATGTAAAATGATTTATTTTATTTTATTTATTTAATAACAAATATGAATACAAATAAAACACACACACACACACACACATAAACAAACAAACAAACAAACAACAAATGCAGTAAACACCCCCAACCCAAAGTCACAGGGAAAGACTATCTCGGGGGGAGTTTTCAGGAGAGCTCTGCTTTATGACTGCTGTTGTCAGAGCACTTAGCGCCATGTCCTTTGTTTCTAATGAGATAAGACAGTGTCAGATGGATACAGTACTAACCTTTCTGCTTGTTTACAGTGCAGAAGAACAGGATGGGGGGGTGACCTCTCTAAAGTTTATGGTCCAGCTTGCCAGACAGCTCTGTTTCTAATGAGAGGCCTTGTGGGAGCGTGTCACAGCGCCTCTGCTTGGCACACTGAGAGTGTTCACAAACAAGAGAGAGAGAGAGAGAGAGAGAGAGAGAGAGAGAGAGAGAGAGAGAGAGAGAGAGAGAGAGAGAGAGAGAGAGAGACTCAGAAACAGAGAGAGAATCAGAATCAGACAGGTCTATAGGCAAACACTTAAGATTTTAAATATTTTATTTCGGGTTGGTGCGTGTCAATGTAATGCACTAATTTAGTTGAATTAATAATAATAAGAAATTGCAATACAAAAACAACAACTTTTTTTCTCAAAAGTGACGTGTTACAAAAGTATTATATTACAAATAAATATTGCATTTATCTTATCAAAGGTTTCCACAAAAATGTAACAAAAATAAAAATTGTTCAACAAACACTGTTTTCAACATTGATATTAACGATTAACGATATTTTTCAATCACTGAAAAAAAAAAAACTAAATATATTAAAATAGAACACAGTTAGGCCTATTTTAAATTGTAATAATATTTCACAATATTACTGTTTTTACAGTATTCATGATCAAATAAATGCAGCCTGGGTGAGTATAAGAGACTCTTTACCATAAGTTTTGAATGGTACTGTAGTTTCTTAAAGCATGTCTACGCTGTTTTAACAGTTGATTAATAGATGTTGTTGGATATTGTTAACCATTGTTTTACCAGTGTTAGTCATTACTTTATCAAGCTCACATTTGGTTTGTCTTCATAATGTGTGTAATTTTTGTACCATTTCGATCTCTCTTTTTGTAATCATGATTTAACAACAGTTATGTGTTTCAATAAACTATGGCCCAATTTGTTTAAATGCAATGGAGCACAAATTTCGAATATATAAAAGTGCCATAGAATCACATTTCTATGCAAATGTTCCACTGTCTCAGTCACTGGTGTTGTTAACCCCTTTTCCATAGACCCCCCCCCCCCCCCCCCACCCCCCAGTACTGGTGTGTACTGATATGAGACATACGCGCGTACCGTATACAGTACGTGTCACTTATTTTGTAAAAACTGCTCCTTTAAAGAATGTGGCTTTGCTAAGTTTCTCTCTGGTATAGATTCATTAGTTTTTGGCCTCTTGCTGCCTGTCTTCTGGTTTGCTGACTGCTAGTGGAAAAAGCCATTTAGCCCACTGAATGTCAAGGTTAGTGCGCGTTGTCCTTGTCATCAGTCTCGGCGGCAGAAGGTCAGGGATAAGCTTTCCTCAAATGGGCAGCGTCAAACAAAAGGGAGGCTGACTTAACTGGCCCAGAGAAAGAAGACCTTCTCTTTCAGTCGATAAACAATCCACTGGGCAAAAGCTCTCAGCAGCGTTAACCCCTGCACCGCTGGCCTTATAGTGACAGTCCATGTGTGTGTTGGTATGAAGGCCATGGTAGTTGAAAAGCTCGCCAAGAAGGGTAATGTTTCTCCACGGTGCACTAGAGAGCAGAGTTGATCAATGCACAGTTAATATATTCATCAGCCAAATTAAATAATCATCTTTGTCAGGGGGGGGGGGGGGGGTAAATAAATATGTAATCATTTCTTAATTGGAGGGCTGTAAAAATCAAATTCTGTTACAGAAAACAGCAGGGCAGAAAGTCATGAATATATTTCTGTCTATCAGTTCGATCAGGTAGAGAGACATGTGTCTACCACACCTCTATCTAAACAGACATGGAAATGTCATCTCCCGTGTGGTCCTGGCTAGCTCAGATCTCGCTCAGCCAAAGGTGGCTCTGCCGGGAGACATAACATATCATCTTAACTGTCTCACAACAGCCAGAATGGCCAAAACCCATAAAAGGAGCTTTGGGCTGTCAAACAGGGTACATCACATGCTCTACTGGGCCCTCAAAACATCCAGTCAAAGCTTTCTTCCTGTTAGCATATTACAACATATGTTATGTGCTGCTACAGTGTAGCTCAGCTGGCCACGCAAAGGTCATTGTTTTGATTCCTAGGAAGCACATGAAATGATAAAACATATACCTTAAATGCACTGCAAGGCTTTTTTCTTCAATTGTGAACCATATAAAGGTGAGATGAACCATACCCCAGAACACCTACATGTGTGGACTCGGGTTGCAGTTTGCTGGTGCGGACCCAAATGAACGAAACTGGGTCCACACCAAAAGCCTGTAAGATGCTTTGAATAAAACCCACATGCATAAAAATGTAAAACATTTACATAAACACATGTACAATGCCTAGTGGCTGTTGACCTTTCTGACACTCACATTGAACTATGTTATTTAATGTAATTTAAAGAAAAACTGTAAAAGTTTCCTGCCACACACTGAAAAGCTCCGTATTTTATTGTTGAGACTAAGTAAAGTGTGAACCCTCCCATAGACATACAAGTTTCCTTACATAAATCTATCTATCGTTCGTTCGTTCGTTCATTCAGCCTTAACAGGATAGAGAGGGAGCAGATGGTAATGCAGTGTACATTTTACTTTAGGTGGACCAAAGACCACATGGACAGGTAAAACAAACAAATAAGCAGAATGGAAATGATGATGAACTCATCAAAATTTAAATATTACATCAGCAGTATAGGACAGTTTCCCAATAAAAATAAAATAAAAAGGTAATTTCACAATTCATAGTGTAGAGGTGCTTTTATTGTTTTAATTGGACAGGCCTTGATCCTCATCTACTATCTTTGTCAAAAAATAAGCAGTAACATTTCACTAACATCAGGGTGAGTAAATGATGACAGGGCTTTTGTTTTTGTGTGAACTCCTTTAAATGTTGCACAATTTAGGAACAGCAGTAACATAACGATGAGCAGTTTAATAATGCATCAACAGATTTCTTCCTGTTGTAGTCTCAGCGGTGTGGCTTGTCATTGTGCCCTTGGGAGGTCTTTGAACACACAGGCCGTGATAATCTCTGCTATCTCCGTGGCTTATTCTCCAGATCTCTCTAATGGCGCGACAGTGTCCACAGTGGCTGCAGTCATCTTAAACGGATGAAGGCAATTCCAGCGGCGGTCACGTAGTAGTGTATTCCCAGTGTCACCTTGTCATTTGGATCCTGTTTGTGCAGTACTTCGGGTAAAACCGAGGGACGTGTGTGCGGTTCTCCGTGAAAGATATCCTTTGCCCCCCCCTCTTCCGTCTCCGTCGCAAAGGTCTAAGCAAACACAACTTCGCCCTCCTTCATTAACCTTCCCCCGATCTCTCTCAATCCATAGAATTTCTCTCTCTCGCACATACACTTTCTTTCATTCTTCCTTCTCTTTAGCCTCTCACAAGGTTAATGTTTGCACAGATGAACTTAATTAAGTTTTTCTCTTTTTTTCAAATGACTTTGGCAGTTTGTGTGTTTTAGATTTTTAAGAGCAAGACAGGATTATTATGCTTGAGGATCAGGCCTAATGTAAAGCAGTGGAGCTGAACTCAGAGCAATGACATTAGTAAGAGTGTCTTCTCATTAGAATAGATCATTATCAGGGATAACAGTTTGATATACCATATTACAACATGGATGTTTCTTTAGCCCTATATCAGTGGTACGATTTTTTCATGTTTTTGTCTATTATGCTCACAAAGGCTGCTTTATTTTATAAAAATTCAGTAAAATTGGTCATATTACGATATATAGTTACTTGTTAATTTAAATTTAAATTGTTGATTGTGCTGTATGGAGTCGAATGCTGGCATGCTGTGCTGGATTGCTGGTGTGTCACTCTTTGACCACTGCTGTAATGATACAATTCCGTGCCAAAAAGGCATTACGCCAATTATGGAAAAAATGCAGCAAAGTTGTCTAGTATGTCCTATGAGCGGCACAAGACACCGTCCACTTTATGGTGGATGGCAAACACCCATGAGGACAACCGAGGCAAAGATGACCGGATAAGATCGAAGCGGATGTTATGAAGATCGCCAAATTACATCCAAGCTAAATCACATACCATAATCCGACAAGCAGACTCTGCACCAGTGGAAAATACAGGTTGAAGAAGATGATTGTGATTCATTCAAGTGAAGTGAATGCTAAATTTGTCAGTATTTATGACACATTGATTTTGTATCTGAAGGTGTTATAAGGCAAGAAAATGAAGAAAAGGAAGGTGGCAGATTGCATCCAAACATACAGTAGATTTAAACATGCTGAACAGATTAACCCAAGATAACTCCTTCATATACAACCTTTTCTGTTCTGTAGTAATTTCAAGTAATTTGATGTTTATAATATGTTCAAATATATGTATATATATATATATTTATATATATATTTGAATATATTTGAATATATATATAAACAGTTTAAACTAAGCGATTTAGATGTCCATTAACTCTGTGTAGCCATTCAAAAAGAATGATTCGCATTCTCTCCATGTTTCATAATTTCCTCACAGGGTCTATGACCACACATGACCTCTCTGATGCCCGGCTGTTTCTGTATTGGAGAAATGAACAGATAAATAACCCTGACCTTAATGATGACAAGGTTAGGCTGGGGTTGAATCATGTGAAAGGCCTCAGCACCAGTCACAAGGCAGATCAGAAAGCCACAGCCTCGCCCCGGGGCGACCTCTGCATCTCTGAGCCTCTTTTCAAAATGAGAACATCTCAGTGCTATTTTCTCTTTTCCTGTCATGCCTTTCAGTTGACCTTTGACCTACTTGATAGAGCGCTTTAGGGTGACAGGAGAAGCACTTGTGTAACCGGCCTTCGAACATCATATTCCCGTTTATCGCTATTCCCCGATTATTTAAAGCCAGCTCTGAATAAGATCACCCTGCTATATTATGTGGATTTTTTAAGCATCTGCAATCCACCCGTGAAAAAAAAAAATCCTGCTGGAGTTATGGTATGTGTGTTGTGATCATTTCATGCTGAGGTCTCTTGTTGTAAAGAAACTGCGTATGGTGAGTGCCTGAGCCACTGACCGTCTCTAATGGTTTGTTTGTGTTTATTGTTGTGGAAGTGAGAGGAGCCACTGGGTGATACATGCAAGAGGAGGTTAAATGTTCAGCCACTGGAACTGTGCATTAATTAGTGCACCCAGGTGCCACATCACACTGTGACTCACTCGTCCTCTCCCGCACCAACACGTGACTGACCAGAGACTGTATCAGCTCACCTTACTGCCCTTCTCATTGCATCTTCTCTATCCTACTCTTATTCACCAAAGTTCACTGTACTTTTAACCAGCAGTTCCTTTTTGGTTGTCATTTATCTAATTAATGTGTAAGCTGTTTGCCTTTTTCTTCCACCAGACGTTTTGTGTGTTCACACCATGAGGTTTATTTTACCGGGAGAAAGCTATTATTACCATTCATCTCACTGGGAGTTGGTTGACATGGGTGGAAGTGATTTGAAATCTCGACATAAAGGTGAGATGAACAAAAAAGGAAATGTTAGTTACTATGAATAACCCCAAAACGAACAGATGAATAACCCCAAAAGATCAATTATTTCCGCAGCAATATTACAGACGTGTGAAATTTCACCGTGGTAATAATATACGTATGTTTGTATCATGTAACATATGTTGCCTTAATCAAAAAAATTAATTAACTGGAACATTGAGTGATAATGTTTCAAAGTAATTTCTGTAATTTTGACAGACAATAAGTATTAACTGCTTTAGAAATATTCCAGTAAACACTGCTAATAGGGATTAGAAGTGAAAAGGGGAAACTATTACATTTCAAAGCATCTGTGTGGGAAAGAAGAAAAAACCTGGGAAGAGACGTGAGGATTTAGTGAGAAAAACTAGAGATTCTTAGTGCATTCCTTTGAATAATTCATGAGATATATCATAAAATGAATTGGGAGAACAGACCACAAATGTAGTCTGTATATGTTGTCTTTTTCATGCTGTTACAGCGGAACACAAAGAGAAAAAAAAAGAAAAAACAAGCGGAAAAGAATGCAGCGACTGAAAACAGCTCTTGCCATAGATATTCTTGTTATAACATGTCACATTAAAATACCAAGCGTTACTTTATTCTCCTGAATCTAAAACGCAGTATGCGCGTCAGGGAAAAGGTGGATAGTTATGGAACAAGCATTTGGACAAATGAGATTTTACAGTGGACAGGGCTATCCAGGGTGACACCAACACAAGTGAACGTCCACATTTTCCACAAAACACATTTTGTTGGACGATTTTGACAGCAATACATTACCTTTTAAAAGTCTGGGATCAGTAAGTTTTGTTTTGTTTTAAAGAAACTACACTTTTATTCAGCAATTAAATTCATCAAAAGTGACATTAAAGACATTTATAATGTTACAAAAGTTTTCTAATCCAAATAAATGCTGTTATTTTGAACTTTCAAATCCCTTTTTAAAACCCTGTATCTATGTGCGACCACCAAAATGTCCTGCCGCTGGTCAGGGTCATGGCTGTTCAGGACAAAACTCTCATTTAGAGCTTTTTGCTTTGTGTTAGGTCTGGTTAGGACATTTTGTTGGCTAGACGTGGGAGAGATGTATACAGAGAGAAAATGGTGTCTCTTTAAAGCATCTACAGGGGAAGAAAAGACAGCAGTAAGGAACAAAAGGTGGGAGGAAAGATTTTAGGAATCTGTCTGTTTTTGTGTGCAACGGAAGTGATTGAAGAGAATCCTCTCATATCAAAGAGGTGCAGAGACAATTCAGTGTTTTTAACACTCCACATATTCAAACACCCTTAACAGCATCCTCTCGGCTCCTTCTTCCCAACCGCACATGCTCACTTTCCACTACGTTATAAATTCCAGCAGAAAAGGCCACTTATTCTGTCATAAATCTCCTCTTGCCACTTTCAAATTACAATGATGTATTTGCAAAACGACCATGCCAAGTGTAGAAAAAAGGCAGGAGCGGGAAAGAAAAACCTCCCCATCTTTTTTATGAGTCAACAGGGCGCATACAGTGGGTGGTTTGTATCTACACTGCATACAATTCTTTCTTTTTTCAGACAGGGGGACGGTGTGCACCCGCAACAATGGCACTGACAGTTTCCGCACCCTGATCTCATCTTTTCCGGCCTGTGCACTCCACAGAAACTACTTAACTTTCATTAAACCGCGTTTGATATCACCTCAGAGAAGAGACGCAAGCTGCACAAATGCTCATCTGCTCCCCTTCATTCGATTCGATACCTTTTTTTTCTTTCTCCCAGACGGTGCCTTTCTCGTAGTCCTTGTCTTGTATTATTCTTCTCATAGACCTTATTCAGAGCAGTGCCATGACAGGTATGAAAGTGAGGCTGTGAGGGACAGACTTGCCGCATTTTCAATGGCCTCCAAAAGCTGTATAATGCTTATAGATCACTGGTTATAATTTTACACCGCTCATATTGACGGGAGTTTTTTGTTTACTGAAATTCCTTGGAAAGATATTTTTGCTGTGTTTCGTCATCAGAACAATCCAAAAACATTAAATAACAGTACAAACCACTGAAGAAATGTATGTCTATCCCTCACAACCTCGCTTTCATTCCTGTTAAAAATCAAAGTTGGCGCTGCTGTGAATAAGGTACCTTCGTTTTACACTCTTTCGCTCAACTGCTCATCTAAACCCCTCTTCCCTCTGTCAGGCCTGTTCTGACTGACTAAATGGCAGACCTTTGAAGCTGTGGTTAGATTTCTTCATGGCTTTGTACTTGTTTCATAGTGTTGAAACAGTGATTCATGTACAGCTCACACAGCCTCCATTAATTTCATGTAATGTAGCTTTTATCTCGCTCGCTGGGACAACCATCTCCAGCACTGTCTCACGGGTCAGCATATTGCTCACAGACTATTGCTTTCTCTCTGTTACTCTTTTCCTTCTCGTTTTTTTTTTCTTTACTTCTCTCTCTCTCTTTCTCAAGGCTGGCCTGTGGGTTTGTGGGACCTCACGCCAGACCAATGACAAAATGGCCATAGCATCATCATATTAGACCCTGAAAAAATAGTTTTGATCAAAAATTGTGTAATATTGTTACTATATACCTGTATATACAATACATATACCTGTATATAATTGTATGTATGCCATCAAATTAATTAATTATAGGCCTATATATGTTATACTGGTCACATTTACATTTAATTTCTGTGAATTGAATTATATGTATTAATTGTGGCAACAGTCTGTTTGTATTGGCTTAATCAGAAATAAAATGTTGAGCCAATGTAAAAATTTAGTTTACCAAACCATGTTGTTGGTCCAATTAAATATTTCAAATTGTAGTAGCAATTGTTTATTTCTCACTGTCACAAAAAAAAAAAAATAATAATTTACACTAACTCCTCCCACCAATGCCTGGTTGGCCCAGACAAGATTAAACAAGACACACTCCATTCAAAGTTTGCAGTGGCGCAGGCTGTAAGCAGCAGTATGGTGTGTGAAAGTAGCTTTTGATGTGATCGACCCGAGTTCGAGTTCGAGTCCGCCTTTTGCCAAACTCGCTCTTTTCCCATATCAGATCGGAAAGGGGTTTATTTTCAATAAAAATAAATAAAACTGTTGATCAATTTAATGCATCCTTGCTGAAAAAAAAATCAGTACTTATACTTACTTACTGTATCAATTTCACTTGTAGGAAAGACTGGCCTGGTTCTGCTTTTCTATATTTCTGTCTTTCTCAGTTACTTCTTTTTCCCTTCATAGGCGTATTTCTATTATAGAGTTCAACTTCAAACCTCAACTGTAAATGATGGGGAGTGTGGTGGAGGTGTTGGATGTAGCCTCAGGGTGATTCTTTCTTATTTCTTTATTTCCGTCCTTTGCACGGTTCTCCGGAGCAGGGCGACACAGATCCACTGATTGGTGGAGTTTGGATCAGAGCACAGGAAGAAGTCAAGCTAAGCAGTCACGAGCAGAGAACATCCAGCTCCTCTATCATCCGCCAAACACTTGACCCACAGTAACTCCGCTTTGACAGAGCATCACAGCTTTTCTATGTAAGACAGAGCCTAGTTTCAGGAAAATGTGATTATGAAAGACATCCAGTCGTAGATGTCCTCTCTCTCTTTTCCAGCTTTGTTCAAGAAGGCTGACAGAAGCCCGCTCCTGGTTACGTTTTGCGAACTGTCACTTTCCCGTAAGATAACACCCCTGCACAGAGGCTTGGAAATGTCAAGGTTCAAGTTTACAATTTAAAAGTTTAAATGCAGAACCACGGGTCACCGTGGGCCACAGTAAAGGTCAATGCCATGACGACAGCTGTGGATATTGTTCATTCAGCCCCTCGAGTTACACATTCTATCTTTATCTCTCCATTTTCTCTCTGTAATTTTTGCCGTATCCAAACTGGAAGTCTATTTATGCTGGTCAAAAAACATAATAATTTCATACCACATCAAAACCCTAACCAGGTCTTTGCAATTTCTCAAATGAATAATATGTTATTTGCAGAGAAAGCTATGCATGAGGGTGTTTCTAATTCTCGGTGTTTTTACGAGAAGCTGGGCCATAATTATGGAATAGGCAATTCGGCGTGATAATCCCACTGTGCGATCTTCTGAGTGAGCATAGCAGGAGATACAAAGACACCTGTGTCCCAGCAGGAACTGGACCTCCTTTTCTCTCCCATCCTCTCTTCCGAAATGACATGAAAACATCCGAATAAACCTGTTTCATACACATATATGATTAACTATCAGCGCCTCCACTCAGCCAAAGAGGCCTTAAAAAGCGAAGCATATTGGCTGCGCTCAGTGCCAAGGCGCATCCCTCTCCCCCTTCTCCCCCTTCCGGGCCTCTGACGTGGGCTCACTGGTAGTGCTCTTTCCCTGCAGGGGGCCCCGGAGCCGGGCTTGTCCTGACACCGCAAACATATGTAAGGACACCTGAGCTACGGCCTCCAGCCTCCCGCCACCAAGGGTTAATTTTCCACCCAGCAGTGCGGCAGCCAGACTTGGCCAAGTTTCCTGTCGCCCACAGTGCACCACAAGCTGTGTTTGGGAGCCAGCAAACAACATTAATCCTGCCCCTATGACGGATCGCATATGCAAAATGTCCGCCACCCTACGCGTTCACACAGCTAGGCAGGTACGGGGACAGGAAGAAAAGACGACGTACTTGGACAGAGAGGAAGAGAGATTACGGGAATCAGAGGAGGAGGAGGGAGACTTGTGACTGTACTTCATCACGCCACTGGAAGTTTCAATCTTCCTTTTGTCTTTAACATTTCAGGTGCCGATGTGTGCGATGCCAGGAAAGGTCAGGAGATGATTTACTGAACATTTATGGAGGCTTTATCTTCAGTCCTTGTCACCAATTCGGGCGATGCTTCATTGAGGGTCGCCAAACAGACGAGGAAAAAGAGAGCATGACAACGCCACAACCGCAATGACACAGTAAGAAAACAAGAATGCACTCTTTCATTAGCAAAGCACCGCTGAGAATAAACACTCTCATTTTTTTTCTCCTCATCCCATTCCCTCTATCTCTAAAAGGGGGAGTAGAGTTCTGGTATAGGCGTTTCTCAACAGGGTTTCCTCTTTTGTGTGTCCATTATGAAACCTCAGCATGAGAGCCATGTCCATGCGTCCGTGACTGTTCTACAGAATTGAACAATGTCATCTAAAGTGCAACAAAGTGACACTTTTCCTAACTTTCTTCTTCTGTCGTGTCTTATGTGGTAGTAGTGGTGTGTGATGGAAATAGGGGAAATTTCCCTCTATAAGGTTTAGATATTTTTTGTTCACACGACAACGATGTCAACTGAGAAGTTTTTTCCTTCGCTTTTTTCGTGCACAGATGACAACTTTGTCAAAACAATCCCCGTTCACACGAATTCACAAAAAGGACTAAAAACACTGTATTATGCATGCCAGGCCAATAGTTGGCGACGTCATTTTGTAAAGAAACATTACGCGCCTAAAGACTGAACACGTAATACGCACGTAATACACACGTTTTTACAATTTCCTGTTTTTGTTGTTTACATGGAGACAATAACAGTTGTTTTCAAAAACTTGCACTTTGAACCCCGAGTTCAAAAGCTTGTGTTTTCAGGCTGCTAAAACGTTGTTGTCGTGTAAATGAACGGCGAAAACGCATACAAAGTTTTTCCGTTTTTTATTTGAAAACAGTAATTTAAATAAGTATATTCAACACTCCATAATGATTAATTCAATGATCTTATTTTTTATATGTATCATTTATATATTTAATAATCAATAGTCAAGAACAATTATGAGTTCTCCAATAATGCAGTATAATGCTTTATCCATGTAGCAATTTCTTTGTTAATAAAAAGTTACTTATTTAATTTAACCAAGCTGCAGTGTAATTTTGCGTTTTGTCATTTCAAGTTTATTTTGATTCAGACATGACTAAAATTATTTAATTGTTAGAGTGATGTTCACTTTGTATTAATTAGTCTGCCCATTTCCACCAGTTTGACCCATTCAGTTCGATTTTAGCATCAACATAATATATTGACAGAGTGATTGGCCAGTCGTAGAGCAATGGAGGCACTACCTCCAGTGATTGGATTGCCATTCCCCCTCGTTTTTTTCTTTACGCCTTCTCATTGAGAACACAATGAGTTCAAAAGAAGTAAAAGAGATGCAACCACTGGTGTTATTGATGAACAGTGTCACGTCAGAAAATTCTTCAATATCCCATGATCATTTGATTTCATATTTCAATGTTATTTCTTACATTTTTTTCTCCTTTTGCATCCTCAGAGAAAGCCTTGCTGGTTAGCAGATAACAGTCTATAGTACTTTAGGAATGAAGGTTGCTGGACCGACAGACTTCTCTCCTCAGGACTTTGTGCCTTTCTCTCAGTGTCTCAATTGTCCAACTCAGCATGATTCATCATCTCGCCTTAGCCGAACACCGCCCAGACCCAGCACGCCTTCTCCACGTTCTTCTTCCCTGTCTTTCTTTTAACTCACTCCAGAAAACCAGTGTCAGAACACTTTGCTTTTTCTTTGGCCTGCATTATTCTTGTCAGGTGATGTCCTTGTGCTGTTCAAATCGATGCAAACCTTGATTGAGTTAAAGTTGTTTTCATCTATATTGTAAATAATTTTCTTATTCATCAGGTAAGTCTTAATTCAAGGGCTTATTCAAAACTTTTCTTGTCTTCCTGTTGTATTGACATCACAAGGTCTTGCTAATGACAGCCTGTCATTGTGGTGGAATTGAAAATGTTCTTGTTTATCAAATACAGTTCATAGATTACATATTTTAATTTAAGGGGAATCACAGGACCTTGGAAGATCGGGTAGAATAATTCTGTTTAAGTACTGTGCCTCTTTCGCGCAATCAATATAAGCCAGAGGCATGTAAAATATTATTACATGCACTTTGCATTTATTTGATTGTTTGTTATTATGCACACTATGTAGGTTGTGAGGTCTAAGGTCATCAGAATTACAAAGTGAGTTTCCTTTTGTTTGTGTGATGTTTCGAAGCATGGTCAAAAGGCAAAGTTCATAACATTTAGACTCGTGGTCCCAAAAGCTCTCCAGAATTTCCACAGGCCCGTCCCAGAAGAGCCTGAAAAAGTATAACTACTGAAAACAGCATTATTTCAGAAACAACCAAGGGTGACAAGAGGTTTTCATTGCAGATTAAAAATCAATGATCTTTTCAGCTTGTGCCGGCTAGGGTTAGCGCTGCAGAGAAAGAAACGGCTTTCACAACAACCATTTGATTAACCTGGATGATTTTATGTGCTGATAGCGTCCACGGTGAGCAAATCATTATTAGATCTCATTTTCTGCACGGAGAAAACCAGTGAAGCTTAGCTCCACGCCGTTGCCCTGTGCATTGAATTTCTGTCTTTGACTTAAGTAGGAATAAAGATGAGAGGAGAAACGGTGTGAAAACTCAGCGTAGATGTGGCGAGCCGGAGACTACAGGCTCTCTCTATGTGTGGTGCCATAGGAGGGCAGTGCCCGCTGTGCCCTCTGTGTCCGTGTTTGTGTGTACGCCGTAGAGACAAAGGCATAAACCTCCTGCAGCAGAGGTGCTGTGAGTAATGGCTCCAGAATACGCAATACCAACACACTCATCACTCCTCATCCTCCGTATAGCCAAGGTCACGGAAAACCTCTACATTACCTCTACATCTCACTCCTTCTCCGTCTTGCGCTTTCGCTCTCGCTCCCTCTGTCAGGGTGGCCACGTCGCCCTCTCACCCCGCCAAGAGCGAGCGGGCGGGCGGGCGGGCGAGTGAATGTGTCTCAGGGTTGCTGCTGCGAGCGCTTGATCTGAGAAGCAGAATGGATGGGAGTGTATTGTCAGACTGTCATTCAGCCGGTCTGCAGCAGCAGTAAGCCTTCACAAAATATTAAACTGCTTTCACCACATAAAAGCCGTCCTCTTATACTGCTGACATATGGTTTGAAAAGCCGCCTCTGGTTTGTTTTGGAGAGGTGGAAATTGAACACAACGGCTATTTGAAGTGGGTCGAGGCGCTCTTTCTGAAGCTGAATATACCAGTGACAGTATAGAGAGAAGAAAGCCTTGCTATTACAACCTGTGAGTTTTTGAAAGTTAACAATATAGGCGCGAGGGGAAGGGGATCGAGCTGAGACTTGTATGTGTGTCAAGTGGTGTAAAACCTCAAACATCGGCCTCCAGCTCTCACCAA
This sequence comes from Phoxinus phoxinus, assembly GCF_949152265.1. Taxonomy (NCBI): domain Eukaryota; kingdom Metazoa; phylum Chordata; class Actinopteri; order Cypriniformes; family Leuciscidae; genus Phoxinus; species Phoxinus phoxinus. The sequence continues at coordinate 14,714,675 of NC_136889.1, read as the reverse complement.
AAGAGCAAAACTTGGGCCCCCATTCACACGTGGTATTACAATCAGCGTCGGGATCCAATCACAAGTGGTTAGGAGAGATCTGTTACCTCTGATTTTATCACTTACAGTATGCATATCTCTCATTATGTGTTTTACTTCATGTTGATGAAGCCCATAAATATATATATATATATATATATATATATATATATATATATATATATATAGTCTATATATATATATATATATTATTAATAAAATTATATAACATTTTATTATCATTAAGTAATCTTTGAACTAACTTGAATTTTTTATCCCTGCATGATGATGTCAGGCTATTTGCGTTTATTTCTTCCATTTTCTTTAAATTTTTCTGATGGTTAATTATTTTTAGTCAAACATGTCCATTTATTTAGAACAGTGGATGATTGACAGGTGAGTATCAGAACAGATCAGGGTTGACACTATACATTTTCATCTCGAATCAGTGCTATTTTAGTGTGATTTACTATTATATTACTTATTCATATTTTGTTTTTATTTTAATATTTTCAGTTTTCATTTTAGTTTATATTTTATCCATTTGATGTGCTTTTGTGATTTAAATATATATATATATATCTTTTTTTTTTAATATTACTATTTAGCTTTAATTTATTCTTATTTGAGTTGTAATAATTTTAGTACTTTAAACTTATTTACTTATTACTTTATTTATTGCCAAGGCATCTTTTCTAATTTATATGTTTTTCATCTATTTATATTTCAGCTTAATTCCAATTAAGTAAACTACATTTAATAGTTTTTGTTTTAGTTAACAATAACAACATAGCTCTGAATGTGATTTGCAAGATCGAATCACAAAACATTTTGCACCCCGTTTACACTTATATTAAGCGCTCACCCCTTGTGATTGGATAATGTGATGGGTCTCGGGTGTAAATGAGGCCATGGAGGTGTTCTTGTAAACTTCTGCCAGTGTCTCCTCACCTTCTCTATGCTCATTTTTACACTTACATGAAATCTATCCCACACCCTCCCCAGCAGTGCTGGCTCAGAGAGAGATAACAGTGGATTTAGTCCCGGCTGGGCCAATGATTTCCACATTGAAACTGCTATTCATATCAGAGAAGCTGCCTGAACATCAGGCAAGAGAAAAGGTGTGAAATAGCGCGACCAATCTGGAGAGTTCTGGGCAGACAGACAGTGTAAGACTGTCCAGGTGTCTTATAATATGAGGATTAGAGCTTTGCCAAGGATTGAGCAGCACAGGCCTGATATGAAAAGAGAGAGAGACTTACTGAGGACTTCAGAGACATCAGAGGAACTGCCTGTGCTGGCAGAGTGCCACAACCAAGACCATCATTTTCAACCCCCAAATTAGAGAGGTGACCATCTGACAATAAAACAGCCTGTGGAGAGGAGAAAAAAAAAGAGTCAGACTTCCATTATAAATATTAATCAAATGGAAGCCTTTCAGAGATGGCATTTCTCTGCAGGAAAAGATGTAGTACTTGCCTGTCAGGGCAGCAATGGAGGTCAGCATGGCCTTTCCCTTGAGTCAAACTTGATTTAGCCCCTTTTGCCAGTATACAATATAGAATATTAAAACCATAAGATATTAAAATAAAATAAAAAATAGAGCAAGATAAAATAACTGAGAAAGTGTACTTTTCTGATGTTGAGAAGGAAAATTGCTAATGTTACATCCTCCTCTGTTCTATTGTTCATCTGCAGGTCTTTAACCAGTCCAACTCTTGGCAGGTACAGAACACTAAAGGACCATTTTATTTCTAAATGAGTCTGAATGGCGCACCACAAGGACTGGAAATGCTGCTGCCCTTTCATTTTAAATGGTACGTTGGCATTTAACATTACACATGTCAGCAGAACTTCACTCCATTTATGGATTCTTAATGTATGTGTATTTGTTCACAGCCACTTATGATATTAGCTGTTGTCATGGGCTGTGGAAAGGGACATTTAACATGTAGATAATGAAAAAAAAATATCTTGTGATCATAAATGAATTTATAAACTATATACAAAAACTCCCATCTTTTTTTTAAAGCCTCCTTCACTTCCCAGTAGCACAAAATTATTGACTTTCACTCACAGAAAGGAGAAATTAATTGAGAGTACATGGTAACAAATTAGTTTTCTTTCTTTCTTTCTTTCTTTCTTTCTTTCTTTCTTTCTTTCTTTCTTTCTTTCTTTCTTTCTTTCTTTCTTTCTTTCTTTCTTTTTCTTTCCTTTTCTTTCCTTTTCTTTCTTTCTTTCTTTCTTTCTTTCTTTCTTTCTTTCTTTTTCTTTCCTTTTCTTTCTTTCTTTCTTTCTTTCTTTCTTTCTTTCTTTCTTTCTTTCTTTCTTTCTTTTTCTTTCCTTTTCTTTCTTTCTTTCTTTCTTTTTCTTTCTTTTTCTTTCTTTCTTTCTTTCTTTCTTTCTTTCTTTCTTTCGTATGTATGCATGTATGATTATATGTATGTATGTATGTATGTATGTATGTATGGATGCATGTATGTATGGATGGATGGATGGACGGATGGACGGATGGATGGATGGATGGATGGATGCATGGATGGATGGATGCATGTATGTATGTATGTATGTATGTATGTATGTATGTATGTATGTATGTATGTATGTATGTATGTATGTATGTATGTATGTATGTAAGATGTATGTAAGATGTATGTATGCATGTATGATTATATGTAAGATGTATGTATGTATGTACGTATTTAGATGGATGGATGGATTTTTAATTAAAGTTACTTTTACACATGTATATATGAGGGATACAAATGCCACCCGTTGTGTATAATGCCACTTACTGTATGGCTGTCTCTCTTTTGTTTCTTTTCTTTTTTCTTTTCCTTTTTGCAATATACATGCCTACATCTGACAATTCTCCCCTCCTTCAAACTCTCTCTCCCATTTTCCTTTTTTTTCCTGTCCTCCCATTATGAATAATGAACTTGTCCTCCTATGATCAAGTCTATTGGGGATTTCCGCTGCGTGTGTCAGGGCCTGTCTAATGGATTGCTGTATGCTAATTTGGCTAGAGGATGATGGGCAGTTCTCTGCTGGGGTCACCGGTGAAATAAAAGAGCCCTTTGTGCGAGTCTGAGCCATGTGCCTCTGACAGACCGGCACAGACCTTGAGAGTCTTCTTTTATACTTGTGCACAGCTACTGGAGAACGAAGAACAATGGGAAACACCAGGCAATGTCACTATTGATTTAGCGAGGGATGTGTGTCTTGGTGTCCTAGACCTCCGTAAACTCCTTCAAAGTGTGTATGTAGGTAACCGGCAGCACACTCTTGGATGGTTTCGGATAAGCTGCTTCCATCCTCTGCGACCCAGCATCAGTCTCACTGGCCCATTTCCAACCCTCAGTCCATCAGCCATTAGGCCAATAATGAAGTAACCTCACATGGTTATTGACTGGCTTGTCAGTAGCCCTGCCTGAGTCCTTAATAGGAGTCATTGGTCTTAAGTTAAAAAAGGGCTGAAGGAGGTAAAGCAGGCCATGCACAGCATCTCAAGTGCCCTGCAGAGGTGAGCAGCTGCCAGCCCATGCAAATTATCTGGCAGAGACGAGCTGCTGTCTGGACGAATGAAACATTCTGCCATTCAGCCATGGGATCAGTACAAACAGAACTCATTTAGTGTGCTGGGCCTTTGCAACAGCAAAGGTTAAAGAGTTAAAAAGTTAAAGATGTTTTTACAGCAAGTATTGTTTCTCTACTATCAAAAAAAAATTAAAATTGTGTCATTATTTATTCACCCTCATGCCACCCACAAAAAAACAACAACAAAAAAAACATGTTTGAGTTGAACTAGAGAACTGGATAAGTCTGATTCATAAACAATTCAATTCATTCACACTGCTTTTATAAACTAATTAATTATCTCAAAATAATAATTTGCTTAGGACATATTTTTACTTGTCTTATGAAGTGTCATTAATGCAGCAATAACCCTTTTGTATACTTACATTATGGCCAGGATATAAACCAAACATTCACACTGCCGTTCAAACTTTTGGGGTCGGTATCAATATTTTAAGCTCACTAACATTGATTTATTTGAATAAAATACAGTAAAAACAGTAATATTATGACATTTTACTTGTCTATTTTAATTCTGTATATTTTAAGATGTGTGTTGGCAAAATTCCTGAATTTTCAGCATCATTACTCCAGTCTTTAGATCAGAAATCATTTTAAAATGCTGATTTGGTGCTCAGGAAACATTTATTCTTATTATGAATGTTGTGAAAGTTTGTTTTGCATTATATTTAGTAAACAGTGATATTTTATCAGGATTCTTTTTGAAATCCTTTTTTTAAATATTTGTAGCATTATAAATGTCTTTAATAGTATTTTAATCAATGGATCCTTGCTAAATAAAATGTATTTATTTAAAATAAATAAATACAAATCTTACTAACCCTAAACTTTTAAATGTGTATGCTCCACCGAAGAAATAAACAAAAATGGGTATAGAACGACAGACGGGTGAGTAAATCATAGAATCTTCTTCTTTTTGCATTATTTTTAAGTATCTCTCTCTCTCTCTCTCTCTCTCTCTCTCTCTCTCTCTTTTTTTTTTCTTTTTCAGGCTATCGGGTTCATCATGCACATAAAACTCATCACAGAAAATGAATATAAGCGGTTGGAGAAGAGACAGGAGATGTCAACTGTCCCTCTGAAGTTTACTAAAAAAGTCTGATGGTTTCGCCCAGACAGTTAGGAGAGCTGTGTCTGAATGGGATCCAAATCTCTGGTATGTGGTGCAGTAATGACAGAGAAATGTTGTCCTAATTATTGTAATTTCCTTTGATTTAGAAAGTTGGTGTAGTTTTAATTGAGCGGACAAATTTAGCTGTTCGACAGCTGAGTTCATGAATGTGACTCTCTTTCTCCTTTCTTTCTTTCTTTCTTTCTTTCTTTCTTTCTTTCTTTCTTTCTTTCTTTCTTTCTTTCTTTCTTTCTTTCTTTCTTTCTTTCTTTCTTTCTTTCTTTCTTTTCTTTAACATGTTATACTTTTTTACGATGTCTGCTAGCTTACTCTAAACTGCTATATATTTTTTTCTTATTCAATGAAAATGTATCTTCCAGTGATTATGCATGAAGATAAATTTCAACCCAAACTCAGCCCAGCATTTTGTTCTCTTGGGTATCATTTGGATTGTGGCTTTAAAACATTCCCATTGCTCCTGAGGAATATGAATGCATCAGTAAAATGAGATAGTTAGCATGTATTTCATATTACGGATGATTTGTATGGCCATCTGTCTGTTATGACTGAACCCTTAGCATATCAAAATACCATCAAAACCTTGTTTTCTGACCGTACTCATGTAAACATGTGAAATTGAATTGAGTTGGTTCCAATCGGAATGTCAGATGAATGAGATGCCCGTGTTTTGATGCCCTGCAAAGGGGACAAACAGTTACCATAGCTGTATTTACAATATCAGAAATCCTGTATGAGTGTACACGTTTATTGATAGGGTCCAGTTCTCATGGCTCTTTTGGTATTGATGAATGGCAGTGGGTGTGGTGTGATGGCTCGTGTGTTGTCATAATTCGTGATGAGTCGAGAATTCTGGCTGGCTTTATGGCACATGGGCTCGAATTGAAAGGAATAAGAGGGTGTTTTAAGGCAGAGTGGATTTCAGTCTTATCCTGACTAATTGACTTGTGTAATATTACTCAACATTCATTCAGCTCTAACTGAAACATTGTGCAATAACATGCCTAGAAGCAAGATTTAATGATTGCATTTGGGTTTTGTGATTTGAATGTTGTTTTATGAAAGTGTATTGTTCTTGCAGCTGCCTAGATGTGATTTAAAAACACACGAAGGCATCAATAAACTGATTGATCTGTTGGATTTGAATCTTACTTTTTTTTTTTTTTTGACCCTTAATCATTAGCAAGAATTAGTGTAAGATGATACAAAAATAGGAAATTGAGATTTGGAAATACGATCCAAAAGGAAAAGGTTTTTTGTATAAGTTTTAGTTTACCTCACAGACTGCAAGTCGTACTTGTCAGCACCATGGAAGCGAATCCGAGTGCTGATGATACATTGGATTCAGTAGTAGAGGTGTGAATAAATTCTATCCATTTCATTCTTAACCAACGTACAGTTGGAAAACGGAATGAAACTTGAACGTTTGAGCAACAGAACACACATCTCCAACCCATATTGTTCCATGGCATGTCAATGGTCGCTTTGGCCAGGTGGTATTTATAGCATAGGGGGTGGGACACTTTTGATTCTAGAGAGCATTTGATTGGACAGAAGATGTGATGAGAAGCTGAAGTCCGCAGTGATGTCATACAAATCCATGATCCATTTTAGCGGAAGTGAGAGACTATAAGTTTTGAATGCTTACATCTCCTAAATGTGAATTTTGTCATTGTTTTGGAACACACCAGCTTATTCATAACCTTAAGGCTAATATATTCATACTAAAAGCTAAAAAACTTAAATTTTGATTTGTAAGTGACCCAATTAAGATTTTTTTTCCTCTAATGTGGCAAAGATCAGATATGACCTACCAATGTGTAAGCAGGAATTGGATTGCAGGAATGTGTAAGCATATTGGATATTCCCATCAATGGCGTACGTCATTGAAAAAGTGACAATGCCGAATGAAGTCAACTCAGGTGGACACCAACCATGATCACATGACTGTTTTCAATAGTGTAATGGAGGCTCAACTCAAAGGCTCAACACAATGTGTTGCTGACTTTTAAAGATGGTGCAGAAAGGAAAACTTGCATCCATTGCAAATTTCGCCATTTTTACTTCCTTTTCGGCCTAAGCTTTTTCGGTTCAGTAAGTCTACCTTGGGTTGTTTTGCCAAGTGTATAGATTAAATGCAGAAATCGGATATAGTCAACACATCGGAATTGGGCATCAAGAACCTGCAGTGTAAATGCGGCATTAGAGAGTGTAACTGAAGTTCTGGGCTCTTCTGACAGTGCTGGTGAAGGAAAAGCTTACTGTGAAAAGAACAAATGGCTTTCATTTTCTAAAGTTTCTCATTCTAGGCCAGGGGTGTCCAATCCTGCTCCTGAAGGGCCTTCAAAGTTTAATTCCAACCCCAATTAAACACACCTAAACCAGCTAATCAAGGTCTTCCTAGGCATACTAGAAACTTCCAGGCAGGTGTGTTGATGCAAGTTGTGTGATGTGAAAATAAGCAATAGATGCAAAAGCGAGAATTAAATGTTTATTGACCACAAGTGAAAACAAATCCAAAACAACAGGTGAAGAGCACATAATCTGGGTGATGCAGGGACGTTGAATAGGCAACCCGATCAGCCGTGAGGGTGTAGATATGGGCAGAATCCAACGGTCTGTATGCGTGAATCACAGAACTTCCAGAAGGAAATAATTCCACAAATAGCCATAATATTCCAGGAAACTCAGGAAAAGGGATCCAAAACCAGAAAACAGGTATAGCTACAGAGGTCAGGCAGACAGGACATGACACCAAGGACTTCAACAACGTTCTGACAACACAAGACAGCAGGCAAGGAACATATAAAGGCAATGCTGATAGATCGCAGCTGGTACTGATGGTAATTCCTGGTAATCAGCGGCCACACCCACACAAACACAGGAAGAGAGAGAGACAGTGAATTCATGAACCATGACAAGTTGAAGCTAAACTCTACAGGAATGTGGCCCTCCAGAACAGAGTTAGGACACCCCTGTTATAGGCTCTACTTGTTATGGTCTCCTTCAAATTTTCTCATAAGTGTTTTGACGTGGTCTATAGGTTAGCATGTGAGCTGTGGCACTTATGCTGATCCAGTTCATCCATATGTCCTAACTAAAATATAAATAATTTCTATGAATTAAGATTCTATCAAGTATTGGCTCTAGACCTAAACTTCGGTATACACATGAATCATTCTTAGAGTCCATTTCCTTAGCTTATCACTGCGCTACAGTGGAGCTGTGCTGAGGACAGGCAGCGTGGAGGCCTGAGGGCTGTGTGTATCTACGGCAGCTCATTCACCCTCAGTCGCCTGAATGAGAAATGTGCATTTCTCCCAGCACTGACAACAAACCACGGCTGCATGTCCCCAACAAAATAAAGCTCCCTCACTCAGTCAAGAAAAAGACAGTGGGGTTTAGTTTTCTCTCGTGTGTGTGTGTGTGTGTGTGTGTGTGTGTGTGTGTGTGTGTGTGTGTGTGTGTGTGTGTGTGTGTGTGTGTGTGTGTGTGTGTGTGTGTGTGTGTGTGTGTGTGTGTGTGTGTGTGTGTGTGTGTGTGTGTGTGTGTGTGTGTGTGTGTGTGTGTGTGTGTGTGTGTGTGTGTGTGTGTGTGTGTGTGTGTGTGTGTGTGTGTGTGTGTGTGTGTGTGTGTGTGTGTGTGTGTGTGTGTGTGTGTGTGTGTGTGTGTGTGTGTGTGTGTGTGTGTGTGTGTGTGTGCATGTGTGAGTTTAAGAAGCTCCCTCTCCTTATTTTCGTCTTCCCAAGGTTACGGTCATCTTTTTATACGGGATTATAAAAGGTTTCAGCCCGATGGAGGTGTTCAGTGTTATTTTGTAATTAGAATGTAATCCTCCTCTCATTTCACACATTCATTGGAAGACGCTCCCTGCATGCAATTGGAATAATGTGAATGAAAATTGTGAATAATAGCTGTGTGTCTCAAAGTAGCTTCTTTACAGGAAAAGGAACTGTAGAAAAACACATAAAATCCCTGTCTCACAGGTACTTTTAAAGATAGATTTGTCGAACAAAGGTTTAGTTTGATTACAACTCAGTGTTTGTTTTCATACAACCTGCCTTGCTAATGAAAAAGCTTCCGATGGCAACAACAGTCTGGCATCCCACTGTTTTTATTATTCCTAGATTCAGATTTTAAAAAGACTACAGATATCAAGAGAAAACAAATAAAAAAGGAAACATAGTAAGAATTCTCTTGGGAAAAAAAGGCAAAATAAATAAATAAAATGTGAGAAAAGTTGGAGACAGAAGGGACACGAGAAGGTAAAAAAGGGAAAGGTTAGTTGGGTGGCCTTTATAGATCTTTATGTCTGTTGAGGGGATCAGCAGGCAGCGGCTGATGAACTTCACTTTCTATTAGTGGCCATGGTGGGGATGTTCTCTCCCTACCGATCAATAGGCTGAAGGACAAGAGTGTCAGAAAAATGAGAGACCCTTCTCTTTCTTGGCAGGGCGGTCTCAGAGCGGACGGCGAGGCACTGAGTGCCAGAGACCCTTAATCCCTCTGGAGTGGCTTTGAGTGAGGGAGCCATTTTGGGCGGGGGCGAAGAGGAACTCTCATCATCCGATGTCCTTCGGTTAACAGTTTGAAAAGGATAACTCCACCAGCCGAAGGACTCCACAAAACCTGTTCTGAATGGTTGGAGGTTGTTTTGTTTCATCTATGACTGTACTATACAACAGTGAAGTAGCAAATTAACAGAGCTAAAGGAACGTGTAGCAACTATTTCTATTCTGTCTCATTCTTAGAATATTTCAATACAAGTTCAGTTCAGTCGACACAGCATTTGTAACATAATCTCAAATGTGAGTGTGATATTGATTTTATACAGTTCATAGAAGTTAAAATGTAGTAACTAACTTTTTAGAGACAATATTTCTGTCAATGAAAACGTCTCCAAAGGAAGCAAAATGAATCGTTTCACATCTCCGAGCTACACACTGTAGCATTGTTTTGAACACATCGATTGAATTGGATTGAGCGAATGATTCAAGGACTAACTGACAGTCACTTGTTTCAACCCTGAATGAATCAGTTGAGTGAATGAGTCAATGTCACTTTTGTAACTCTGCCAATTAAATTCAAGGACTGAAACTACATGTTATTAATATAATAATAATAACAGTATTAGAGATGCATTATTAAGTAATTCATTACTGTCATTTGAACTCTTAACTGTTAACCATTTTTGCTGTTGTACTGGAGCTAAAAGATGCCTTTAAACATGTCTCCTCCTGATTAACTCCTGTCATTATAAGATTACAAGAGCTCTCATTTACACGTGTCTGCCGTTCCCTGGACAGCATCAGCCCAGGAGAACAAACAGCAGAGGAAAGAGAGTGGATCACTCCATCAGAGACAGTTCTTTGATCGCTTCTGTGCGTTTAGGGCTGAGGGTTAAAGTCCGACCACCCCCACCAACCCCGGTCATGCCTATTCAGCCTCTCCAAATCACACAGACAAATTAAGCACTTCCCTATCCCGAAAAACCTCCCCTTCCTTTACAAATGCTGAATATGAAATTAGCTTGCAACTATTGAAAGGCAGCAGATCATTTTGTGCTGAAAGGAAAGTAAAAGGTTTGCCTCGTGTTTCTCAAATGCAACTGATTTCGTCCGTGAAAGGAAACGAGAAAGGAACAAGAATGTAAAAGAGGGGAAAGTGTTGTACCTTTTGTCCTGTCTGATTCTCTCTCTCTCTCTCTCTCTCTCTCTCTCTCTCTCTCTCTCTCTCTCTCTCTCTCTCTCTCTCTCTTTATTTCTTTCTTTCTTTCTTTCTTTCTTTCTTTCTTTCTTTCTTTCTTTCTTTCTTTCTTTCTTTCTTTCTTTCTTTCTTTCTTTCTTTCTTTCCTTCCTTCCTTCCTTCCTTCCTTCTTCTGTGGTAGAGCAGGTTTAAATGTGACCAAAAACTTCAGACTCTAATATGTTGGTTTACATTAAAAAATCAACAACATTAATTTCCATAATGCATTCTAATGGATTAGAGGGCTGTTTGTCTGGCTAGGTCAGCGTTCTGGTTTTAGTCAACACAGCAACCCACCTGACAAGAGCTATTATGTTTATACCTGTTACAAGCCATGGAAATAAAATGCACATAATTAGCTATTTCAGCCATGATCTCATTTATTCGCCGGCGTCCCTGTTTGCTCACCTTCGACCTCTCGTTTCATATTATAAACCATCAATGGGGCAAAAGATACATTATCATTTGTGATATCAGGTGACAGCTCACTCTCTGTGCGTGTTTGTGAACACGAGGTGGGGGATGTAAAATGTGCTGTACCAGACACCAATTAAACGTCTATTTGATGGGGGCATTAGTTCATTCTGGTAAACTATCTGAAGCATTTAGAAGCAGATATAGGAAGGCTTTGTTAGCATGCCATTTGTTCTCTCTTAATAAGAAGGACCTAATTGAATGGCTTTTTATTTGACAATTCTCTATCATAAACATCTGTTGATCGTTGCATATATTTTGTGTTCATGATATGTGAATTAACTATATAAACTGGACAGTACAAGACAACACAGTCAGAAAACACATTGACCCAAATCCTGTATACATGTTCTTTACTTAAAGGGACACAAATTCTGTAATAGTTTGAATCCAATATAATGACTTTTCAATCTTTTTTCAGTATGTTGTCACACAATGAAAGTAAATCCAGACTGTCAAGCTCAAACATATACTTTAGTTTAAAAGTTTAGCGTCAGTAAAATAAATAAATAAAATGTTTTAAAGAAATGAATACTTAAATTTACCAAGGACACATTAAATTGATCAAGCATGACAGACTTTTATAAATACTGTTTGGTATTCATCAAAGAATGTTTTCCACAAAAATATTAAGCAGCACAACTGTTTTCAACAATAAGAAATGTTTCTTGAGCACCAAATCATCATGTTAGAATGATTTCTGAAGGATCATGCAACACTGAAGACTTGAGTAGTTGAGTAGTTGAAAATTCAGATTTGACATCACAGGAATTTTAAAATATATTAAAATAGGAAACAGTTATTTTAAATTGTAATAATATTTTACAATATTACTGTTTTTTTTTTTACCGTTTTCGATCAAATAAATGCACCCTTATAGTGAGCACAAGACATCATTACAAACTTTTACTAACACCAAACATTTGTATAAATAATGTATAAATAAAAAGGTTATATAATCCTGAAGTCACATGATATCTTTATGTGGTAACAAAGTGGAATTAAAGTTGTCATTCTATACAATTTTGCTTAAAAATAGGTAAACAGGAAGCAGATTTTTTTACAATGTATTTATCGATGACATTGTAATGTAAATGGAACATGACCAATTGCCATTGTGCATTATGTGACCATTCACAATGCATAAAGTATAAATATGTGGAAGAATAGGTTATTTGATAGCTACAGGAGAGAGCAATTGAATAATGACTGACATTTTAGGGCTGTTCTTCACACAAATCTGTCTTACATCTTCAGACGACTTGGAATAGTGCACCATCATATGGACCACTTTTATATGGCATTTAAGGTGCTTTTTTTTAATCATTTTGAAGCTTATCGACCAGGTTCCAGATTTACTTTAATGAGTGAATGATACCAGAATTCTTTATTTTTGTGTGAACTATCCCTTTAAGGTCACTGATGCACTGAAAATAAGCTGCATTGCTGAATGTGATTAAATCAAAAACAATATACAGCCATTATAGTGGGTGCTTCATTAGTTTTTGTTCATTTAGCGTTTCTCATACTTGAAGAAGCCTGTGAGCCAAGAACGGGCTCGTGCTCCTTTGAACTCAGCAAAAATCTTCTCCTCAAGCATTTAAATTTAACCTACAGAACAAACTTCTGTTCCTCTCGCGGTCTGCGCTAAACTGATTTTTGTTTTAATTAATGCTCTAGATGACCACAGCTGCTCCTAGAGCCTTCCATTAGAGGTCTTCTAAATAGGCCCATAGAGAAAATACAGAGATCCGCATCCACATGCAGTGGCCAAAGGCCTGCGAGCATGCCTTCACATTTAAGTAAAGTTAAAGGAAGGCATGTTCATATGCACATAGCACTCCCACACACACACAGTAATTGATGTACAGGGCAGGTTCATGGCTTGTAAGTCCTCAAATATGGTTTTGACCAGTGCATTCCTCAACATCCGTAACGCACATGGTGCTTTCTAATAAACTCCAGCTCGGGCAGCGCTCCAGATGGGGGTTAGGAGAAAGGAACACTGACGGTGGTAAGTGGTTTCAGCAGAGACAGCCTGGCCCTTCATCCCTAGCCAGTAGAGAGCTGGGTGTTAGTCGGCTTTGGCTGCAGTCTGCACTTTGGGTTTCAGCCACATTTTCAATATGTGTGCGCGTTTGTTTTTTATATCCTTGCTGCCCATTTCCTCCGAAACCCAACCTGGGGTTTAGGGTTCCTTTCTAGCCGGATGTTTGTACCCCCGGCAAGAGCTTGCGCTGCCTCTTTTTTTTTTTTTTTTTTTTTTTTGGTTTTCATTTAAGCAGTTGCTTTCATCTCTCTTTCTCTCTCTCACACACGCAACACAGACCCGCTGTGGCTTCCCTATGGTCATTCCGGGCCTGTTTAGTGGAATGGCCCAGAACGTATGTACCACTCTTATAAGAATATCTGTCTGTGCTGCACGCTGCCTTTGTTTTTGTTTTACCTTTACTGTTTGTACGTCGCCTCCGGCTACATGTCAAATACAGAGTAGAGTGTTCCAACAGAAGGTATAAGGCTGTAGAAAAGTCACATACTGAATGCATTAAATTGATCAAAAGTGACAGTAAAGATGTAAAATGTTACAAAAGGTTTCTATTTCAAATACACTGTAAAATTATATGATCAATAAGTTATGACAACATGATTTTACATGGCTTTAACTCATCAAAATAAGTTTTGTTTATGTTATGCAAGATTAAACTAATTTTCCAGTCAGTTGAATGTAATTTAAGTTGAAATGACTTACACATCCAAGTTTATTCAATTAATATTAATCAGTGCAACTATTTTTTACATTTATTTTTAAATTATTTATTTAATTAAATTATTATTATTATTATTATTATTATTATTATTGCTATTTAAAATGTTTCTAGCACCAAATCAGCATTTTAGAATTATTTCTGAAAGATCCTGTGGGACTGAAGACCATCAAATGCATTACATTGTAAAATATTAAAATACAAAAGTTATTTTACCTTGTAATAATATTTCACAATGTTACTGTTTAAAACATTTTTTATATTTTTTATCAAATAAATATATTTTTTGAAATAACTTAAATTGAAATAATATTTAAAAATCGTGTGTGTGTGTGTGTGTGTGTGTGTGTGTGTGTGAGACCACTTTTTGTAATGTCTATTTAATCATCTGCCACTAAAATCAAAAAGTCTTTTCTCAGCGAATATTGATATTTGTGATTAATTATGATTAATGTGTCATGTAATGAACCGATTGACGGCACTAAAAAAAGCAAACATCTTTCACATATATATAGACATTGATAAACATGGCTAATTTGAAATACTAGTTTAAGTAGCTCTTTCATCTGACACAGCAACCCTTGACGCCCCCTCCCTGTCTCTTCACCCAGCTCTCCAAACTTCTCCTCTCTTCTCTGCAAGACCTCATTTCCTTCATCCCTCCCTCCATTCCTCCATTCTCTGTCCAGTCTTTACAGAGACAGACAGCCATTCTCCTTCATTGTCTTTTAACAAAGAATAGGGACTATAGATTGGTTCCCCTTTTAATATGGCTGCTTTTTATGCCCAATTCATCCAAATTAAATTGGTCACAACCCACCTGGTGTTGCCCTGTCTTCAATGTGTCTCATGGATCATTCAAAGCCTCTCCAGCCAAACTTCACAACCTCTGCTGACCTTGTGTCTTGCTAGTCTGTGGCTATTGTGGTTTGCCCGATAAAAGATGGCATCTCCAATAGAGGTGGCGTACACAGAGGGGGGCAGAGGATCCTGAGTCCCTGCCCCTTTCATTGCACACTCTAAAAGTGCCCTTATGCTCATTAAAAAAAAAAATCATAACATGAAAAAACATATGCTTAATTTTTTTTTATAATTTTAACAATTTTAACAAGATATGCTTAATGTCAAACTCTCAAAATGAATTAATTGATTATTTTAGGTTTATTTGTTAAAAAGAGTAGAAAATCAATGTCACTGTTTATGCAAGCATTTTGTGTATCGTCAGTCAATTTTATTTATATTGTGGTGTGTAATTTTTTATTAATATATCTTATCTTGCACTGTATTATTTTTATATAATGTTCATATAATCTATATTTCGGTGCTATTTACAATTATAATTTATTATATATTAGGTTGTTATGTGTTATATACATTCGATTTATATAATCATTATTATTATTTGCTTTCATATTTGAACAGTGGTTTTTTTTCCATGTTGCTCACGTTTTCACGTTGTAAAGCTATCATATTGCAGTTATAAATATTATGATGATATATTTTGTTATATAATGACATACTTTATTATGACATACTTTATAGCAATCCAAAAACATTTGACTTGAATGATGCATTATAAAGGTATTCATAATGTACATTATAATGCATTATTTCTTTTCATAAATAATTGTAACCAAAGTTAAAATGCATTACAAAATTCACAGATTCCTTGTTACATCTGAAATTGGTTGTTTGTTGTGTTTTAATGCATAATACTTTCTAAAGGTGTGTTGCATTTGTATTTTAACTGTGGTTACCATCATTCATAAGACTACACATTGCGCTCATCCTTTATGCCTTTATGCCTTTTATTATAATGCGCATTATAAGGTGCATTACAAGTCATAATTAATGCATTAAAATCACTTTTATATTATTTGATGCATAAAGGCTATAAGTAAAGTGTTAACGAAAATGGTTTTATACCATTTTATCCAAATTGCAATAAATAAATAAAAGAACGGATATTTTAAGTTACTAGTTGTGCTATTTTTTAAGGGCCCTCGGTCCTGTCTGCCCCTGTGGAGTTCTGTGCACACCACTGCCCTAAACTTTCTAAAGGGTCACCTTTAGACCATTAGCGGAGCATTGTTTCCCCTCGGCCCAGCCTGTGCCCCCTGCATCAGCCCCCAGCCAAACCTGCACAAATGGGAGCTTTTAATTATCATCCTCTCTTTCTCTTTGTCTCTCTCCCACCTCCCACTCTTCCAGAGAATGCCTCTTGTCTTTTTGGTCATAGTCATGCCATGTCCTAATGCACTTGGATCCTCACAGACAGCCATAATGCGGCTCTCACCGCTGTTTATTAGCCAGATCCATTTGCCACAAGTAACCCCCCCACCCCACCCCTCCGCCACTGCCACTACGCCTGCTTTCGCTCTCCCTCCACCTCTTCTTTGTGCTGCCATATGAATGCACTTTGATGGTTGATAATTATGCCTGTCCTTTTGACACGAGGATCCACGGCCTGCCCTTGTTAAGCCAGTAATTAGCCTGTCCTCCTTATTTATTGAGAAAGTACAAATTATCCCTTCTAGTGGGCACTGGCCATTCCCCGCTCTCTCGCTCGTTCTTATTCTCACTGTTCCTCCCTCTCTTCTTGCTCTCCGTTCTCCTTGTATCCCTCAGCACTTTTGATAGGCTGAAAGCAGCTGCACTAAGGCAAGATAAAGCTGCACCATCAGGATGATGGAGAGTGTGGATGGAGAGGCGCTGTGCCGAGCACAAAGGCCGTGGAGGAGCGGGTGACAGTGGCGTGAGGACAGCTGAAGAATGCCGCGATGAATAGCTCTCATTTGTGAATATACAGATCTGGGTGGAGGAGGGCGAGGACCTGCGGGGCGGGGGCGAGAAATCCACAGGTCATTTAAATAAAGTTTGGGGAATATACAGTAGAAGCTAACGACAAACATGGAGATGTTTAAGTAAGTGTGCGGACATGAGACGGAAACAATGATTGGGCCTTGTTTATCTCAAAGGGGGCTATTAAACTGTGACCCATTGCCTGATTTAATAAAATAATGATCGGCTAGGGTCTCAGGTTTGGCCTTTCCAGGGCTGCATTATTTTGGAACATGTTGCATGGAGGCTTCATTTCAATTGCATGCCATGTTGCAACCTTGTTTAATACGGTGTGAAAAAAGGCTGTGATCAATATGTAGCTTGTTGTCACAGTCTCTTTACCATATACAATTATTCAAAGCTTGTATACACCCTTTCCCTGTTCGGTTTCTTCCCCCTCTTTTCTGTTTCTCAGCCTTTCTATTTTTTATTTTTTTTTCAAGAGGTCTGGAATATTAAGCTGTGACCCCCCGTTGTCCCTTTCCCCTCCTCGGCTCTCTCCGTGTCCTCTTTAGCTTGGACAAAACCCATTTGCTCCAGTACAGCAGGAGGAATGGTATTCAGGTGGTCCCCTCCCTCTCCTCATGCCCAAAAAGAGCCTCCCAATCAATAGAGATGTAAATAAGTTCAGACAGTTGCCAGACCTTTGTCTACGTCTTAGGTTTGAGAGGCATCACAAGGATCTATTTTGGTCGGGCTGAGATTTTTAATCTGTTTAGTTTCAGTGTTCGGGGAGAAACAACACAATCTTTTGGACTAAATAGGCTGGATTACCAGTCACACTTGTGCAGTCTTGAAGTTTGATCTCTTTTTTGAGTAAGGTGACAACAGACTTAGTTTCACGAGTGTATTCACTATGCGTTTCCTACTCACGCATACGAGCTGTGAGTTCAGGTCAGGTGGTATTATACTGAGCATCTGTTTGTTGGATTTGGTTTGTTTTGGTTTGAAAAGAATAAGGGATCTGATTGTAAAGTATGTATATATCCAGGTGTGTCTGTGTGGATAGTTTGTCTCTGTAACCGGTGGTTCACAACGGCAAGTGTAACTGATACATTAGAAGAACTAAAACTTCTGCGTTGTGTAGATCTTGAGCTGCGTTGGTCAATCAAACACGGGGCAGCAGGCATTCGTTCATCTGGATCTTTTATTCTCGCTCCTCTCCCATGCAGTTACAGTGCAAAAGGGAAGAGGGGGAGCCAAAACGGGAAATTGAGTTGACTCATGACATCATGGCAATTTAAGGGGAAGCATCACATTTCAATTAGACATCAGATATATGAATATGGACAATTTTGTGTTAATTCTATTTAACAATACATATATATAACAGTATTATTACTATACCTGTTAACATCTCTTTCACTTTTTTGTTTTAAATGTCGAGTGTTATATTCTAATATAGAATGTATTTTAAATTAGCTTTTATTGTTATATTTTCAGTTTTCATTCAACAAGTTTGTTATGTGCTTTTGTCTTTTTGTAACATTTCTATTTAGGCTATTTTAAATTATTTCATTTCAGTTTTAGTTTACTTCAACTTATTTTATTTTAGTTTGTTGCCTATGTACAATTTCTAAATTTCATTTAAGTTTAAAATTGTCATCTAATATTTTGTTTTATTTCAGCTTTATTTCAATTAAAATTTTTATTTATTTAACAATAAAAATAACCGGGATCTCAGTAAAATTATTAAAATTTATTAATCGGATATATTATATTACTCCAAATTAAGATAATTCAAAGACATAATTACTTTGATAAATGGGAATTGAATATACATTACAAAAATGTCTGTGTATTGTTTTTTTTTTTTTCTATATCATTGAAAATCACTGGCTTACTGTCCAATTTCGAGTCTGAGGTTACTTTAGGGGCTGTCTAACCATATTCTTCCAGTATAAATGTCTGTCTTCCATCATCCTTCCTCATAGTTCACACCTGAAAATACCATGTAGACACCAGGGTTTTTTTTTTCCAATTAACATCTCATTCCCATAGGAGTCTGAATGTACACAAACCCATGCATATTAGCATGCTAACATACCAAACCCATATTTAGGATAGTAAAGGTAAAATTCACCCAAAAAATGGCAATTCTTTAATCATTCATTCACCCTCATGTAGTTCCAAACCTGTGTGACCTTCTTTCTTCTGTGAAACACGAAATATATGTAAATGTTTGAACAACATTGGACCCTGCTGAAGAAAATATCTTCATTTATGCTCCACAGAAGCAAGTAAGTCATACAGGTTTGGAATGAGATGAAGGTGATAATTGATGACAGAATTTAAATTTTTTGAAACACAATTACATAATTCCTCAGAAAATGGGTTGCTACAACAAAGCAATGCCCTTTAATTGCAGTTGAATACTTCTAAAGTAGCGTGTAAGTAAATGCGTTACAACTATTCTAAACATCTTTGGTTACAAATTAGTCAGTACGATAATTAACAATTAGAATTAAGCTCATGGTTTCCAATTGTTTTCTAATTTGCTGTTTTGTGCGATGCTCTGAAATGGTTGGATGCGCCTGTTAGTTGATTTCAGCATTTTTAACATGCTTTTAAAACAGGCTGTGTGGTCAAAGCCATAAAAACATAATGAGATAAAAACTAGCTTCAGAAAGAATGCTTCATATTTAATGATACACTCCGTTCGCTGGTCCCTTCACCCAAAGCCATATGATAATTCTGATCTGTGCATCCTAACATTACAGAGACGAGGCTGTTTACACTTTCATTTAAATTTTTCTTTCTTCTCGTTGTCTGTTTTTGGAACAAGGCCCTTTCTCTACACACATTCAGCTTAACTCACCAGGGATTAGCTCAGAGTCCAAAACAGGAAGTCAGACATAAACACCCTTAGCAAATGAACATATCGACAGACCCGTAAACAAACACAAAGATGTGTGTGTGTTTGTGCAGTCCAGTGGCTGTCAGTCTCCGCTATTGTAGCTTATGACTGTCTGTGCGATGTGATTTAAGAACCCAAATAACATGTTTGGTGATGGTCTGGAAGCATTAAAAGCATCGGTCAGCTCCTCGCATATCTGTGTGTGCTTAATTACAAGCGCTCGGCTTGTAAATTAAAACTTCATATTCAAGCAAAGCTGTGGCGCCTGGGGGCAGATCTCCTGCCCTTTTATTTCTGGATCCCAGACCCAAAGCCTGCTGCGTTTTTGGACAGGGTCTGTGGACGTCTGTGGCCCAACCCGCCCCGCTGCCACTCAGGCCTGGTACTCTAGGCCACCGTGCTTGGAGCCATGGAAATGTCTTGCTGTGAATGAATGTGTGTGTAACAATGTATCTCCAAACAAGCAGGAGAAAGAAGAATGGAAGTCGAGAGCAAGGAACAGTGCTTGGTAGTCACCAGAAATGTAATTAATGAGCAAGTTTCTCATGATTAACTTTTATGAAGCTGTACCCCTGAGCTCGGAGACATCAGGTATGAGTGAAGGCAGCAGAACAGGATGGAAAATACACACCTTCATACTGAATATTCAAAATAAATCAAAATAATAAAATGCAACTGACCGGATAATTCCAAGTTGACATAGTAAAAAGCCTCTCAACTTATATACTGTAGAAAATGCTTTGCATGTCTTTTATTGTTGATGTTAAAGGCCATGCATCCAATCCGATTATATATATTGATAAGGTTATTTCAAATTCATCTGCACCATTGCATCTTTCAGAATTTAATTACTCTTAAATTCCAATTCAACAGTCACACTCATTAACTGAAAGAACGCAAATTAATTCAGAATTTTGCGCAACATGAAATACAATGCATTGTATACTGTACTTGCAATACAATATCATGACTAATCTGGTGAAAATGTATGAAAGAATATGATTTGCGTTGCATGAAATCTTAAGACTTTTGTTGTTGTTGTTTCCTATTACAAACATGGTTAGGTTGAGGTTAAACCAATAATACAAATTAAAACAGTTCAATGTTTTATTCTAAAGGCATTTTAGTTTACTTCTGTATTCATAATAAATCATTTTGGTAATGCATTTGGGCTGATATAGGAGAAATGAATGTTTCAACTAATGTATTGAATCCACGTGAAACTTTAGAACTTGTTGGGAGTATGACGTGAGGTTCTGTACAGTCTGTTCTCGTTTGAGCCCACGGCTCGACAGGAGGACTTGAAGGTGCACTTGTCCAGGAAAAGATGGAAAACGATGGCTTTAGTAAAATGGGTGGTGGAAATCAGATTTCAAAATTGAGGCTTATGAAATAATAAATAAAAATCCCTGCAGCAAATGCTTGCTGGTGCCTGCAGCTGACTAGCTTAAGCGCATGGCATGAGGTGGGCATTGTCTTTATAAGATGGCACCTCATAAAACGGCATTAGCTGCCATTGCTAGGGCTTGAAGCTTCATCCTGCTGGGTTTAGGCCCAGCGTGTTCGCCAGCACACATTATTAGAGTGACATCTGCTTTACAAGTCCTGCACCCAGGAGCATACCTAAACAACTCATTTCAGCTCCATTCTCTCCGCAGACCCTCCCCGCCGCCCCTTCGCAAGCCTCCCGAGCAGAGGGTGTGTAACTCATTTTGTTCTGTCGTCCTCTCTCTCTCTCTCAATATTAATTTGCATATGGTGTCATTTCTCTTTCTTTCCTTCCTTTCCTGCCTTCTTTCTCTGTTTGCAGCCCTCTGGCCAGTGAGTGTTGCACAACAGAGGGCTTCACTTTATCAATCAGCTGTGGCACAAACACTTAGTGCATTACAGCGACCATCCTTTATTTCAAAGCTCTTCATGGAGGATGCATGCAAATTGCTACTGCATCAGCCGCCTTGACAAAAGAGCAAATTACCCAATGCGCACAACAATTTCTGAAGGCCTGAAGAGGACGTTGACTCTGGCCTTTTTGATTTAATGTGAGCAATGGCATGTATTTATGCACAGTTTATGTTATCAGTGAGCTGTAATGATTGAAAAATCGTAAGTTAGGCTTTACCCATCTATATTTCGACATGTTTGGGGGATGTCCATTTGTGTTTTTGAATACTTTCACATACTGTAAATTATAGATGTTAAAATGCCATGTGAAGGTTCTTGCTGTCGTGTTGGGTCATCTGAACTGAACAGTATTTTGCTGTGACGGTCATGTTGTAGTCAGACTGATGGACTAGATCTCTGAAATCCAATGCGATAAGGCTGGAATGAAACAAGCATTACAAACATCACAAACTCTGTAAGACAAGTTTCCTCTGATCTGTTTTATCAATCACACACACAAACACACACACACACACACACACTCTGAGGCAGTGATAGCTCAGCCAGAAGCTCCTTTAAGTCCGCTGTCAGCAGGTATCCTTCCAATTCAATGAAAGCAGCATCATGTGCTGTTTCGCAGACTGCCAGGCTTGACCATCAATAAGAAGCAGTTCTTGGCACTGTGTGATAGTGGTTCTCAACTCATCTATCTATCTATCTATCTATCTATCTATCTATCTATCTATCTATCTATCTATCTATCTATCTATCTATCTATCTATCTATCTATCTATCTATCTATCTATCTATCTATCTATCTATCTATCTATCTATCTATCTATCTATCTATCTATCTTACAATACATCTCTAATACATCCAATAACACTTAAATCGCTTCAAGCTATGAGTTAATTAATTTTACTCAGTTTAAAGCACACCTGTTTACTAGTACTTCAGGTGATTTAATTATCTCTCCTTACTTACTGTAAGTTGTTTCTTTTTAATTGAATTGTATCTCATAGTTTAGTTTTACTTTCTTGTATGGGAAACCCTAATGGACATTGTAAATACTGTTTTAAAAAAAGGTGTTATATAAATAGTTGTACTTGTGTTGTCAGTATTCAAGTGAGCATTGTCTTCAAAATGTGGCTGTTTTCCTCTCTTCTGTTTCTGCAATACAGGCACAAATGATAAGAAGTAAAAACAATAGCCTTGTAATATCATATATAGACAGAAATTTGACAATAGTGAGTGATGTATTTTGACACAGCAGATGAGGTCTGCAGGAAAGGAAGAGAGCAAGAGAGAGACAATTCGGTTCATTCAAGTTTAGTTAGTATTCCACAGGGAACAGGATTGTTTCCCTGAGTAGCATTCCTTCAATGTCCTGTGGCCGGTGTTCCTTGTTAGGCTGTGGCCCTTCCAATGGAGAAAAGAGATAGATAGAGGGAAATAAATAAATAAAGAAGAGAGAACGAGTAAGATGAGAAGGGGAGAGAGAGAGGGCCGCTACGCCAACACCTTGACGTAGATGTACAGCTGCTCACATTGCGCCTGTCTCACCTTTAGCCCCGTCTGTCTGCTGCCGCTTTTCATTTTCCGCATTCATACATCAATGAGCTTCGCATGCTGACACCTCATTTTGCAGGCTACTTTGGTTATGGAGGCCGTGTTTTGCATATCGCAACCCACCCCCCTCCTGACACGCTGGTGATCTTTAAAGAGAGGGAGAGAGCGGCACAGAAGGAGAGCGAGTTAGCTACTTCTTTTCTTTCTGATGCATACCTTCATCACTTTTCTCCTTGTCGTGCAAAAGTTCTCCTCTGCGTGACACCGGCTCATCTTCTCCAAATCGAGCTTAATTGATTGATTTCTGTCTTTCATTTTCCCGTGTCTATCATTGCTGTTCCTGCGCCCCCCTCCACCCCACCCCACCCTCACGCTTCTGTCTCTCCACTTTGTCTTTGCTCTGTGTTTGACAGCTTTGGTCTGAGCATACAGGCGAACGGCTTCCCTCCCCCACCACCCCTCTTCAATCTCTGTATTTCAGTGAAAATTACGTTCCTATTGTATTCAATAATGGAGACTGATTTCCAGGACAATTATTACTGGCTAATTAGTCAACACCACTAACAGTCGAGCCAGACAACGTGCCGTTTTGCGTACTGGAACCATTATAGTTTTATAAAAATGTCCCTTCATGCTCGGAAAAAGGGAATGACAGCTTGAATGTTTGATATGCATATTTCTTGGGTGTATGTCTCATAATTATCTGCCTATTAGTTTGCATATATTGTTTTCCATATAAGGATTTGCAAAACATTGTTTCCCCATATGTGAGCAAATTCTATTGATATTCTATACCTAAATTCATAACTATATGTATACTAATTTGGGTGTAGAATATTAATATTAAAACAATTTTAGGAAGATGCTAATAATAATAATTAATAATAATAATTAATAATAATATAATTATAATTAATGTTTTGTTGTTGTTTAATATTTTTATTGTTTTAATTTGTTTTGCAAAAAACTTTGTATTTTTAAGTTAAAGCTTTTCATTTACAGATCAAGTATTAAAAATAAATAAGTAGAATTAATAATAATAATTAATATTAGTAGTAGTAGTATAAGACTAATTTAAATGCATATTTTAATTTAGGATGCAGGAGTAAGATATGAGATATACATTCAGGTAAGACATTGTGAGACTCCACACTTGATTTTCTCCTTTAAAAGAATACAAAACGTAAGGTCAAGCTTTGACTACATTTACAGTATTTTATTGAATTTCTCATAAACTGACATTCCCTAACATGAAACACTTTAGAGATACGCAATAGCAACATTCACATCACTCTTCAAATCAGAGAGTGTCATTGTTTTTGTGTAAATGTTTTCATTTATTTACATTCTAACTTTCAGTAGATAATTAAATACGAGGGTCCGGAGGTAAGTGCCTGTTGTAGACACACACTCCCCTGAAAAATGCTTTTGTCCCCGCTGCCTTACATGCTCCTATGAGCTAATTGTGAATTAAAATCTCGACAAGCAAACAAAATGTTTGGTTGGAGCGAGGGTGACAGCCGTGAGGAGGTGTTGGCGAACGAGAGGGTGGGCTGCCGAACGAGGTGATGAAGGAAACGACAGGAAGAGTGTGAGGAGTGAGTGAGTGTGTGTGAGTGAGTGTTTGTAATGGAAAGGGGGTGGGTTATTTGTGTCGTATAGGTATCATATGGATATCTGCCAAACCTAATGTAATAAATTGATGTTTTCCTGGGCCTGAAAAGAGGGACCCGGGCTTTTAAGTGGCGAGGGGCTGTCATCTCTTTGCATTTGTGAGAGGAGAGGGGAGTGTGAATGTCACTTTCAAGTAGAACTGCAGCTCTCTCCTAATGAGAGATGGGGTCTGCCTCAGAGCCAGCCAAGGGGCCAAGGAGGAGACGCCACCCTCCCGTA
Organism: Phoxinus phoxinus; assembly: GCF_949152265.1. NCBI lineage: Eukaryota > Metazoa > Chordata > Actinopteri > Cypriniformes > Leuciscidae > Phoxinus > Phoxinus phoxinus. Next base: position 14,689,905 of record NC_136889.1, on the reverse strand, counting down.
GCCTCCAATCCTCAGAGGGGCTGACAGCCTCCGATAAATCAAGACGCTCGCTTCCTCTCTTCCCTCCCTGCGCCACCTGCGGTGGGTGGAGAGCGCTCATTTTCCACCCAGAAAGAGAGAGAACAAGAGGGAGAAGCCGAGAGGTGTAAAGAGGGAGATAAAGTGACGGAGAAAAAGAAAAGGCCCCAAAAAAACTATCCGCAAATGTCCTTTGAACTACGTGTACCATACCTGTCTGCGCCATCTTCTTGTGTACAAAGACATGGCATGCAGCAACTGCATTTTGTTTACTCGTTATGTTTGCGTCAAGTTAATTGTGTTTTTGTCGAGCGGTGCGGGGTCACTGGGTCGTTGTGTAGCGTTACCTTTAACACTGTTAGTTATCTAGAGCAGAAGAGTCGCACGGAGGTAATTATCCTGTTAAATAAGTTCAGGTGTTGGATGAGGCGGTTTGCCCCTGCTGTCCTGTGGAGCTAATGTCCATGCCCTGCCCAAAGGCATCCAGTGACCCATTACTGCGAGCAACAGCACTCACAAGCAGATGTGTACCATTTAAAATAGCGCCTCTCCATTATTAAACCAACTCGCTGTTTTTTTTTCTCTCTCTCTCTTCTCTATACTTTAGCAAACCACTTGCATTAAGCAAAGCTTCAGATCACATCTGTGGAGATCTAAAATATGGTGATGTCCAGCATCAACAGTTTTGTACATTTCTATCATGAATGCACCATGTGCATCGTTTGCAATCGGAGGAATTTTTGAAGAATAAGTTAAGCGGTTGCTGATGCCATCATTTATTCTGAAACTATTTTAGTCCTCTTTTGTGAATATGTAATGCTTCAAACATACCCACAAAATAAGTGCCTACATTTGCAAACTGACAAACCGAGTGCTAGATTTTGGTGTATGCCGTAAACTACAGTACCACTATCTAGGATACTACACTGCGACTGTACAACATCGCTCCATAACTGCGATCCAAACACCTGAGTCGGCTCTTTAAAATGAAGAGAGTGCACTCGGAAGGCCTGGATACGATATTTGATATATTTGATTAAATGTATGTCCACATGATCAATAGAAAATGTATACAAACATCTGATCACTGGAATGTTTACACATTTATTTATTTAGAGCATTTAGCTCTGGTTATATCTAGATGCTTATATCTGGATGATTTTTGTGCTAAAATAAGTTTGTGTTTAGTGAAATAGCCATTGTGGACTAAATTCATCATGCTTGCAGTTCACATGAACTTAAATGATTTGACAGTGCTCAATGTTGTTTGGTTTGTTTCTCTTTAAAAGTATGTGAGTGAGTGGCAAGAAAGGAAACTCCAAGCTTGATAAATAATTCAGAAGTATGTAGAGAAGCAAAAGATTAGTGTTAGGGGTGGCGGAGAGGGGCATAGATGAATTCAGTGAGGTAGCGGGCCCAGTGCTGCCAGTATGCAGATTAAAGAGCGGGACGGCGGCGTGAACCTTAGACAGATGGCAGCGCCTCAGCGGAAATGGGAGAGAAGAAGGAGGAGAAGCAGGGACGGGAAGGGGATACGAAATCCAGCGATGCGACCTGCAGGAGTAAAAATTGCTTGCATTGTTGTTTTCATTATCTAGCTACTGTCATTTCATGAGCTTTGTATCTTTGAAATGAAAGAATGAGAAGGGAGGGTTTTAAAAAAGCAGAGGAATTTGGAGAGGGGGAAGCAGGGAGGGCAAAAAAACTGTGAAATTAATCTTTTGTGCAGGTCCTGATGGAGCAGAGACATGCTCAGACAAAAGGTAGACTGGGAGAGAAGCGCTGTGATTGATGAATAAAGTAAAGGTGTCAGAAGTCTGTTATGTAAATGAGTGAAGGCACGGAGCATTTCGGGAAGGGAATGAGCGAGAGGAAGAGAGAGGAGAGAGCGCAGCATGTGTCACAGGGGCTATCGTCCCCCCAGCGTCAATCCTGCGCAATCTTTTATCTAGTCAGACAAGCTCGGCCCGCAATCTGTACGGCAGCGCTGCGGAGCGTGAGCTCGGGGTACTTGAGGGGAGAGAGATGCTGCGGCTGGATCTGAGAGAGTGCGGCGGGCCTGATTGACCATCACTGAATGGAAATGTTGTTAATATACATGTGTACTCACAGGTCCTCTTCACACGTCTGTGTGATATTGCAGGACAGAACTGAAGTCGAGAAACAGGGTGTCAGATTGACAGAGGTAATGGAGAAAGCTGGTGATGATGGGACTTTGGTGAGAGTGAGGTGCTCGCCGCACCTTTTGGTGTTGTTGTAAAAAACAAAATGGAATGCGCAGGCTATGTGTACTGTATATATTATCTAGGGTGTTTCTTCAACTACAAGCACTTTTGTTCCAGTGATAGTATTTAGTGAAATATAATGGGATTTAACTTTTTTGAATCTTTTGTATAAGTTACCATTAAACTTTTTGCCATGCCTTTTTCTACTTTAGTGAATAGATTTGTTCGTTTTACCGTTTTCCCAGACTTAAAACACATATTTACATAGTTCTGGCATGAAACTCTGAATGGTGCAGGCAGGTTTTTAACTTATTGTTAGCAATCATGTCGTTATCTGCACAGCACAGCTGATTGGTTGTTGTTGCATTAGCGGCCAATGAACTTGCTGCTCAAACATTCAATACTTGGCATTGTTTGCTGTTAACAGTCTGCAGCACGCTTTCAGAACCCTCCCCCTTCCCCAGCTCCACCTGTATATATGCTACGGGGTTATTTCATGTATGTTACGCGCAGCAGCAGCTTGTTCTACATGCTCACAGCAGCATGTCTGTGAATCTATTGGCAGCAGTAAATCTCTTTACTTGCTATGCAGCAGCAGCAGCGTAGCAGATCTATTCCAACAAGACCAATACATTAACACTGCCATATCTATTACCATACTAAATACTATACATGCTAATACTAAAAGTAATGAGTCTGTCATTTTATTCCAAAAATGTTGCAAATCTAAAATCTTAGCTCCACCCCAAAATAAATTTAGATGGAATGGTGGACGTGATATTTGATGGTTTCGGGGTGAACAAAATGACATAATTAATTTTACATTCATTGTTGGACATTGTTTGTGAACATATTCAATATCCATTTTCAAACAAGTGTGCTTTAAAAAAGTGCATTTTCAGGAAGTTTTGAAGAAACACTCATGCATGCTCTACCCACTGGGTAGAGAAATTAAGGATACATCACAGGACCTCCTTTCCTTAGTATAACTACGCTCCGTCTCTTCAGAACCTTTTTAATTAGAAGAGCAGAGCATTGGTGAGCCAGTCATTAGGGCATCAGACAGCGAGTGGGACGCAGGTCGTGCCCCGCATGAGCCCTCACCCTCAGATGCAAACGGGCACCATCGTTCATAAACTGACAAAAACAATCAATCACCAGCACATGAAGGCAGAGCATTAGGTTGGAGTTTAGGGAAACTGATGACATCCTTGCTTTAATTCTACAGCGCGTAGCAGTCTTGTGTGATCGGAAAAGATAAAGACACGTAGGGTTACCTCTGGAGGAGGTTCGGCTAATTGCCGGCACTTGTTGTCGCGCCTTAGCTTTGTTTAAGTCACGGAGGCTAACTAGCTATCTCTCCCTGATGCACACTGTTTGTTCAGCTAACGCACTGCTGAGAAAGCCGTTTTCATCAAGCGACTCATTATTAACGGGTTCATAAATAAACGGGACTCTAATATTTCTCTCTGTTAGTGTTTATTGTGGGCTAGCAAAGTGCAGCGGCTGTCTTTAATGAAAGAGAGAGCCACGGGTAATTGAAGCTTATTATGCCTGGGTGAGAGACGGTCGCAGAGAGAGAGAGAGAGAGAGAGAGAGAGAGAGAGACTGGCACTGTCAAAAACAGTCTGCTTCTGTGACTACTTATTTCATCATGACAAAGCGATTTTGGACCGCCTGTGGTGCTGTGGTTTACATATTTACATTGGATGCAGAAGTGGCAGATGAAATGACTTGGATTCCTTGTACACAGTGCCGGCCCGTCCTATACACGATGTGCCTGGGGGGCCCACAAGATGGTTCATAATAAATGAGCAGATCATAACTTGTGATATGAAAACACTTCTCATCCAATTTACACTGACATCGGGCAGCATGACAACACTAGATATAAGTATAATATGTTTTTAATGAAAGTGTTATTTAAAAAATATATATTATTATTTTACAAAGATATCCTATTGTTGTGTTGTGTTGTGCTACACTATGGAGTGAAGGTGACTGAACTCACTTGTCAGTCAAATGTGCATGGACGTCAAATGCAACATGCAGTGCCTTTCAGTATTTTTCAAGAATCTTTTGTGGGGGAAATAATTTATTTTATTTTATTATTTCATTTTATTTTTATTTTAATACTCTGTCTCCAAAAGTATTGGGGCACTATCTGGCTTTCGTTTTACAATAACACACAATTTATTTTCAAGCAAAACGTTTTCGCCAAATAAATGGGATAAAAAATTATACTTTCTGGTTGTCAAACTTGGATCATGTTCATAATTAATGTGATGAACTTCACCTGTGGTCACTCTGCTCTCCACACCTTGAGGAGAACTGAATTCATACATCTACCAAAAACCACTTTGAGACCAGATGGTTAAAAAGCAATTGCGAAAAAAGTTTTAAAAAGATCTTGCACCATGTTTGTTTAAATGCCATTTGCTTTGATTATTTGTTGTTTATGCAATGAATTTCACTTTTAAGTGTGAATTATGTGTCTCTTTTTGTTTTGCCGCTGTATTATTTTCTAAGGTGTTCTGTTTCACAGTAACTATTTAAATTGGTTTGGGGTTTATGTTTATTTTTTTATTTTTTTATCAAATACGGGCTAGACCTGCTTGTCCATGTTTAGCTCTGCCAGATACTAGTTAATTTGCTACGAAAATACATATTATTGCTTCATTGGACTTCAATGACAGAAAGAGACCTTTTTAACCATTGTTTCACCAACTCAACCTGAAATCATTTTAAAGAGCCATGGACCATTTCATGATGAAATTAAGAATTCAACACTTCAAGAATTCAACATTTCAACAATGTTCTACTTTCAAACTATGTGTGCCACATATATCACGGTCCACCTGCTTGTAGGAATGCTGTCTTCCCTCTCCGCCATCACACTTTTTCAGCGACGTCTTCTCTCGTCTCTTCAGGGTGTTTCAAATGGCTGAGCTAGTCAAATTTTCCCACCTGGCTATTTTTCAATAGAGACGTCTCTTTATTCTGCTCAGAAAAGCGGCGCATATGTCTGGCTGATTCTTGTTTTTCCTTTTCTCGCTCTCTCTTTCCTTTCCTCCTCCCTCCACCTTTCTCTCTTCATCAGCCACTCTATTTTTCTCTTTCATTCCTCCCTTCCTCACCGCTGTTTTCATATGCAGAATGGCTATTGTGAGTTAGTGGATATCTCTCTTATGCATGCCCAGACCGCCTCTCTCTCCCGCTCTCTCGTTCTCTCCCTTCCTCGTGCCGCAGAGGTACGAACGCTCACATTACAGCAGAGTGACAATATCCCTCCTTCAGATAATGCTATAAATGAGGCAGAATTTACATACAACACGCAGCATGCCGCTCTTCGCTTCTCGGCGCGTCGGGGTGTTCGGCGTGCAAAAAGAGCGCCGCTCTGCCAGCGCCGGCTCTGAAGAGGCTCTCCAGCGGGACGGCCATTAGAGCCATCTCAGACTAATGACACGAGAAACGCTAGCACAACGCCAACTTCCCCTGCCTGCCTCACGCTGCCGATGTTAACTATGCCCGCTAATACCACAACTTCAACCCTCAGCTCCCCTCTCAGAGTTAAAACGCTCTCTTTCACACGCGGCCGATGAAAGGGCTCGACTTTACATGCTATTACCTGCAGATTAGGCTCGTAACGTCCCAAAGCTCTGTCACCTACACGTATTGAATGTATGATCCAACTTAAACCGCAAGTCCAAGTTTTTAAAAGTGCAAGTTTTTTTTTGCCTTCGTCCTCATGGGAGAAGCTGCGATCTGTTTCCATATTTGTTTGCGGCTTTGTTGTGTGTGTCACTCTAATGGAGTGGTGGCCTAAAACAGTGCTTTAGCCCACCTGCACGTCACACTCAGTGGAAGCCGAGAGAGACCTGCTAAATTAGCTCATTGCCTGATTGATGCATGGCTGTTGACTTGCCAGGGCACTGCAGGTGGAGGACTGGCTTTTTAAAGCATTGTGCTCTTATGTTGGGTAATGGTGCAGATTGGCTTGAACTATGCAAATGGAACAGAACATAGGCATAGTTTGGTACACTGTTTATTTTTGCTGTCACCTTGCTAATGAGGGGTCCTCGCCCCAAAACGATCTGCTCGCTGTGACCCGCCCCACTGAAAGTAACCCTGGTTATACAACAGATGAAAGCACTTTAAAAATCACTCTGTACATAAATGATTTTGATGCTCTGAGTGATGCACTAATTTGCTGTATTTTACAAAAAAAAAAAAAAAAAAAAACACACACACACAAATAAAAAAACAGACACACGACCTGACATTTATTCTAACATTTATGAACTACCATTATCTCATGCTAGGTTTTAAAAATTCGGACTGTATTAAAACCCGCAAGATTTTGAGGAACACAAATGGTGAAATGTAGAAGAATGAACTGGCCACTGTCTTACATAAAATACATTTGTAAATATAATAAAAATGTCAGCAGTTAATGTGCAAACTATTATATAAATTGTGTAAAATATTACATTTTAAAAGAACATATTTATATTTTAATATATTATTAAATGTAATTTATTCATGTGAATGAAAAGCTGAATTTTTAGTAGCCGTTACTCCAGTCTTCAGTGTCACGTGATCCTTCAGAATTAGCATGCTCTTATGATACTCAAGAAACATTTCTTATTATTATCATATTAACATTGTTAAAATCAGTTGTGCTGCTTAACATTTTTGTGGAAACTGTGCTACATAATTGTTATCAGGATTCTCTGATGAATATAAAGTTCAAAACAACAACAAAAAATAGAAATAAAATATTTATGTGACAAGGTAAAAGTCTTTATTGTCTTTTGATTTAATGTGTCCTTGCTCAATATGTATGTATTTAATCACTCGAGTCACTCATAAAGCAATTAATATTACCAAATATAACCAAATATTAAATATCAGTGTATTTATTATTAAGAAGGATATCAGAAGACTATTAAACCAAAGCATTATAGCAATATAATTGTACGAAACCTCAATAATATTTTTGCTAGTTTGGAATTTATCAGCCTAGATCCCCATTCACTTTCATATATAAAATATTGGCCAGTATGTTTTGTTTTTTCAAAATAACAGCTTCTGTATTTTACAGAAGAAATAAAGCCATATAGATTGGGAATGGCATGATGATGAATAAATAACAACAGAATTAGCATATTTTACTCTCCTCTTAAGGCATCAAGATGGATTTTGTCACTCTGTAAACCCATGTTGTGCATTGATGGATGGAACTTGTGTTGGCGAGCTGCAGTGTGTATTGGACTTCCAGCGCTGTGTGGAGAAGATCTTCATCCCTTCATGTTATTACTATCGAACCACACATCCCATGAAAGCTACCTATTACAGAGTCAATAGAAGCTGCTTATCCACACACACAGATCATTACTCTGGTCGAATTCCTCTCCGGCCGGCTGCTTAATTAAGACACTGCTGCCCGCTGAGCTGAATTGGAGATAAATTGTTCCACTGTAGGGATGTTATAATTTGCTGTTGTTGAAATTGAAGTTTTGCTGTCAAAATAAAAAGTGAAATGACTATAGGTAGCACAATGCAGACTGATTTTTTTTGACTGAGGCTGACAAAAACTAGAATGATTTTGTCACTGGATGCCTGTCACGGTTGTTATATGTATGTGTGGGCGCTCATGGGCGACAGTACGGAGGCCCCACTGACTTGTAAGACCAAGTAATGACAGCGTGATGCACGAATGCTCTTGTATATTTCTACATTTCTGCAGTAATTGATTCTAGTCATCTTAATTTCATTCACTGCAGCAACACCAATCTGATGAGGCCCAAATCTATTATATAAAAGCGATGTGGCCACTGAACACGTCCCATGTGTTCTGAGATTTTGTCAGCAATTCATTAGTAGAAAATTAGGTCATTAGAGACCAAATACAGGATGCAGATTCTTGTGGCATTCAGTCAGTAATTCTCTCCATTATTTCATATATTTTTTTTGCTTTTTTAATTAAATGGCCATTTTCCCTCTTTTTCATTGTCAAGTTTAATGCATTTGCTACCCATGATCTGTTATTAATGCTGCGAAGAATTCCGGCAATGTTTTCGGAATAATATTCCTAAATTGAATCTTTGTAGCATGAATATATGCAAAAATATATTGTGAGGGCTGAGTGCTTTTAAATTGGAGAGATCACTCATGGCTTCACCTTTTCGTGGCAGATAAAGCTATGAGGAGTAGCGCTGCAGTGTCACCCTACTGAGAGAGAGGACTAAATCACATCCCTAGAGTTTTCCCACCTCTACGATCTGTAGCCGCTTGCCATTTCCAACCATTATTAACGGCCACAAATGACATTATCAAAGTATCAAAGTATAACGCTGTTTGGAATCTGTTTTGCTATTTGTCGAGGCTGTTTATTATATGTGATGCGCCTGTCGTAATTTCCAGTCAATCAATCCTGCAAATCAACAATAGTTTCTCAATCCGTATCATCTCCTGGCCCAAAAGTTAGCTCTGTTTTACCGTTGTTTGCACTTGTTAGGACCCAATCATTCTCCTTTAGCAGAAAGTCTTGTGTGGAAGAGCAATTTTTTAAACGTAGCACGGCAGCCATTCATCAGAAGGCGAGAGCGTGCTGATTTGCATGTTAAGAGGTTAGTCTCCTGCCCTAACGTGTTATTGCAAAGTTTCTCCATTTTGTCTCCACCGTGGAAAACTAATATCCAGAGCAAATATTTCCTTATTCATGCATCCAGATTAACAAGTATAACCACTGTGCCTTTCACTGCATAATAGTTGGTAGAATCAAATTCGTTGGATATGAATTCCAATGTAATATGACCAATATTTTATGTTAATACAATAAAAATGTAAAATCAGAATTATGGGCTTATTTTTATGTAAAAGGTATGCTGAAGAGCACTATATTACATATGCACACGTGGTTAAGGCAGCACCAGGGGATAGGCTGTTGCTAAGAGACAGAGCAAGGGAACGGACCATTTCCAATGATGAATTAACTCTAGGAGGAGGGTGACAGTAATCTTTGTCACTAGATGCACTGGCTGTCGGAGTCCTGTCATTTTATGCATCTCATGCAAAACAGATGTACCCATATTCTAAAAAAGAAAAAAAATCCAAATTCACCGGGCAAAAAAAAAAAATCATTATACATCGCAAGGGCTGGAAGGCTGTCACAAAGAATTTTATTATTTTTCATCCTTTAACGAGCAGGTAGATTGTGCATATTGTAATTTTCACAGAGCCCCTCTAAATAATTCTGTAACTTTCTCAGTGAGAAGTTTTCACTCTGGTGGCTGCTCATTACAATGGCACCATGGCAGGGTCCCTCAATCATGCCGCCAAGAAACACACACACACACACACACACACACACACACACACACACACACACACACGCACGCACTATGCTGCCCCCCACCACCCCCCGCCCCTCTCCCCGTCCTCTCCCCATCAATTACACCAGTAAACAGAACAGCACCACATTTTTAGAAGTGCCCATTGTGTTACCCATGGTGTTTTTATTTGTCTGTTCATTCGTCGTCTGCATATTGTCTGGCTCTAAACTTAAATCGGAGAGGCTACTCCATTTATAGTGCCCATAGTCAAAGTAATTATTTAAAGTGGAAGTTTTTTAAGGTCGTGGCAGTGATATCGGGTCAAGTAGATCATGTGGTTCTACCTTAAAATCACCTTTTTTTCATGGAATATTGCATTATTTATTATAAATGTTTTATCTGTGCATTATAATTTTTGTAAAAAAAAAAAAAAAAACGTGCCCTCTTAATAATCTTTAATCAAAAAAACTCTTTAAATATCTTCTCTGATGACGTTTATTCGTGCGAGAGCGGGACAACCTGTCACTCAAATGAGATCAAAGCAATAGCAAACCTGGTGTTGTATACTCAAAACCATTTTGCGAAGGTCTTGGTCTTGGTTTCGACCACATTTGTACTCGGTCTTGTCTTGGTCTCAGACTAAGAAGACTCCGGATTTTATTTCAAGACCGGTCAAGACCACAACTGTGGGGATATAACTAAATTGATGGTGTTTTGTATGATTTATTTGTTGACATCATTAATGTGATTGGAAGTAAAACTTCCTGCTTCAAATGCAATCAATACTTTACAATAAGGTTTCATTTGTTAACATTATAGTTAACATGGACTGAATGAAGAATGAACAATTCTTCTACAGGATTTAGTAATCTTAGTTAATGTTAATTTCAACATTTAATAATACATTATTAAAATCATTGTAATAGTTAACATCAGTTAATACACCGTGAGCTAACATGAACAATGGACAGATCAATAAATACTGTATTACATGTATTGCTTATTGTTAGTTCATGTTAATACCATGAACTAATGTTACCAAATGACACCTTATTGTAAAGTGCCCTTGTTTCTAATTTGATATCTTTCTTTGGTTACTGTTGTGATGGGTCAGAAAGTGATTGTGTCAAAATTATTACACATGCTCACAAATTTCAAGATTGCACTTGTAATATATTGATTTTTAATGAATAGCATGACATAATTAAGGAATATTACAAGAACAAGAGAGCTATTTCCACAAATATAAGCATGACTACAAATTCTGAAAAAATGTGATACTGATTTTATACAAACGTTCAATAAACACTTTTTTTTTTTTTTACAATCATATCATTAATGCAGTTGTAATTGTACCAATGCAGATGCAACATCTGTCCCTTCTGCCAGCTTCTTTTATATTATTGATTAAACGTAACGACATTTCTCAGGCAATAAATGTGGATCTTTCAGAGGAATTTTAGGAGTGCTGGTCTGGCCTTCGTCTTAGTCCCTCAATGTCTTGGTCTTGTGTTGATCTCACACACTTGTATTGACTTGGTCTCAGTTTAGCTGGTCTTGACTACAACACTAAGCGAACCACAACGAACCAACAGTCCAATCTTGATGAACAAAATCACCCCCATCCTTAATTGTTTCTTGTTCGAGAAGCCGTTTCATCCTAACTTCCGTTTCATGTTGACTTTAAATAAAAAAGCAAAAGGCTAAGCAATAAAGTCTGTGCATCAGCATATCATTAAAGGCAGGTAAAGATGAAGTCTGTGTTTCTCCGAGGAGAGAGAAACAGAGCATTCATTTATAGCTCAGAGCACACCAGACCAACAACAGCAGAGAAATCACCGCCTAGATAGATGTGAAAAAACTGCTATTTCCCTCACTCTCCCCTGAATCATCTGTATAAACTCTCAACGAAAGAGCAGGGGGGGGGTGGGGGATCTAACAGGAGCTCCTAAGAGGCCTGGCGCTGCAGCCCTTCCATCTCAGATTTACATTCATTGTAAAGATTTATGGGATACCTTCCCAGAATAAGTTGAAGCTGCAGGAATTTGGGGGAGAATTATTCAAAACAGTGATTATTTTTGGTTGCGATTATGCATGCACACCTGATCGGGGTGTCACCGCTGCCTCTTGTCCAGCAATGATGGAACGGACCAATTTTCTAACTTTTCACCCGCCTTGCATAAATGAAATGTACGCACACACACACACACACACACACACACACACACGCACGCACAGCAGTCCTTCTGTGTCACTTATTGGACTAAGACTAAGGGCCTGCATATATTAGAGAGCGAGGTAGGGACTTGGCAGTGGTGTGTTGGTGGGGAAACGGGCCAACACGCATTAAGATTTAACAAAGAGGAAGTGATGCGTTTGTCCCCGGTATGGTCTCTTGGTCGCCCAGGGTCCCGCCTTGCACCGCAGCGGGGTCATTACCCCGGAACACTTGAGAAGAATATTGGCGTATGTCTGTTCAGCTGTAACAAATGTGACACTGGGCCACAGAGGAATACACACTGTCTGAATCTAGACCAGGAGAAGAAGAAAAAACTGAAACCCACCTCTTTTTTCACATTATGAGCTCATGCTTTTTTCTCTCTTAGTATGAAGTGGAAAAGAGCTGGAGGAGTGTTAATATCCCGTGTGTTTCATGTAGTCAGACAGAGGGAAGAGTTGAGCCACTGTGAGGTAATGTGCTGCTGTAAAGAACACCAAGCTTTAAAGAGATAATTCACCCAAAAATGAAAATTTTGTCATCTTTTACTCACCCTCATGTTGTTCCAAACCTGTATGAGTTTCTTTCTTCTATTGAACACAAAAGAAGATATTTGAAAGAATGTTGGTAACCTGACAATTGACAGTAGCCAATGACTTCCATAGTATTTTTTTTCCTACTATGGAAATCAATGGGTCCCATCAATGTTTCATATTGGCATCATACAAAAAATATCCTTTGATACATTTTCAGGTTAAGTACAGTAATATTAAAGCAACTTATACTACAGGGCCGTTGAATGCTTGAATCTGATTGGTTGACGAACGTTCTGAGGTGTGCAATTATTTTCAGGGAACTGCACGGCTAAAGTAGTTCCAGCAGGTCTGTAACCGCATTACAGTTCCATATCACTGCGCATAGTCAACTGTAATAACGGACAATACAATACAATTCATAACAAGAAAAGCCACGCAGCCCCATGCGCTTGATCTGCAGTTTTCAATGTCTAACTTCACAATCAATGGAAACATGCAGTTTAATTTTAATAAATAAAGTATATAGTCCTATACATAATCAATAGAAAATTAAACTGAATATTTAAATAAATGTATAGTCCTGTTGCACAGGTTTTCGTAATTATTGAAGATAATATAACAAATAAATAATTATTGATAGGCCTATACACCTATAATAGTCTACTGTCACTAATAGAAAAAAAGAATGAACGAATTAATTAAAACAAAACGAATTGAATAAATAAATAATAATATTGACGCTCATGCTTCTCTCTCTCTCTCATAAACGCATTAATAACTGCATAAAGCCGGGGACACACTTACTGTAAGGCCGGTTATGAATGTAATTTGATACTTATGACCAGTGTTGGGCAAGTTACTTCGAAACAGTAATGCGTTATTTATTACTTGTTACTGTCATTTCAAAGTAATTCGTTACATTACAATATTACTGTATTTAAAATGTAAGGCATTACACTACTATTGCATTACTTTTAAGTTACTCTCACCAAAATAACTGCAAATATGGATTTGGCAATCTAAATGTAGCGTATGATGCTCAATTAGCTCATTACACATCCAGTAGAAGGTGATGTGGTATCCGACTGAGCTTGGACCCATAAGAAATTTTACCATGATGTACTATAGTACATACCATGGTATACCATAGTAGTACCATATGGAAGTACCATGGTACCTTACATCTAACCATGGTACATACTATATAGTACTTCAGATATTATCATGGTACCATGGTCATTGCATGGTACTGTAGATGTTACTATGGTACATAGTATGGTACCTCAGATTTACCATGATACCTATCATGGTACATACCATAGTACCTCAGATATAACCATGGTACATACTTTATAGTACTTCAGATATTATCATGGTACCATGATAATATCTGAAGTACTATACTGTACAGTATGTTACTATGGTACATAGTATGGTACCTCAGATTTACCATGGTACATGCCCTAGTACTTCAGATATAATCATGGTACATTCTTCCGTACATATTACCATGGTACATACTACCTCAGATATAACCATGGTACCTCAGATATAATGGTACCTCAAATATTACCATGGTACTTTGCATGGACGCATGGTACAGACATCTTTTTTACTTTAAGCCCGGGGTAAACTTTAGGCTTAAACTTTAGCAAAAATAAAAATAACTAATGAATAATAACTAAGCCAAATATATATATATTTTTTTAATCATTATTGTGAGTGACTGCAGTAGTGTGGGCATAGGCCATTTGGTCTATGAACGAGTCATAGATCTCCAAAATCAGTTTTAAATGTATAATTTAATATTAATGAGATTTTTATTTAAGTAAAAATGGTAAATGGACTGCATTTATATAGCGCTTTCATAGACCCTTGGCCACCACAGCGCTTTACAATTTGCCTCTCATTCACCCATTCACTCATACATTCATACACCGACGGCGTATACACCGACCGAAGTAATGTTCTAATTCTAGATGTTTGTAAAAGCTGCATGATTTTGACGTGGTTTAATCAATGGCCGTGCGCGTGAACTTTGAACATTCATGTCGCTTTCAAACACTGGAGCGGCCGCGGCGCAGAGTTGCCGTGGAAACGGCGCTGGACCACTGCGACTGGTAAGCAGAAACTCCCTCTCTCGCTGTTGAGATTGAGAATGTACTATCCGCTGCAGGCTCACTCATTTCGGCTCTGTCTGATTAACGTAGGCTACAGGAAGTGAAACATTTTGCGCGGACGTTTCTCCTCTGCTGATCTCGCGGTGATTTTGGCGAATTTGTATGAAGAAGAAAAAAACTACCACTTTATTCCAGGTTAACTAACAATGCTTGTAACGCGCGTTACTGACATTTGTACCGAGTAAAATATTACTTTTTTCCCCCCTGTAATGCCTTACATTACCGCGTTACAGCAAAAAGCAATGCATTACAGTAATTAATTACTTTTGTAACGCGTTACTCCCAACACTGCTTATGACTGATCATACACGCGTGTTCAGCGCGTTCAGTCGGTGTTCACAGCGGTGTTTAAAATCTGCTGCATTCACAGTCAGAGAATGTTTCTAGTCGTTAAGTGTGTCCCCAGCATTACTCTGCTATCAGCGGCTCAGGCCTCCGTTACTAACTCTAAGATGACGTTTTGGAATTAGCAACGGAGCATGGGTTTAGATGCGCAAGGAATTAGTCCTACATACAAGCGCGTTTTAATGACAAAAACTTTACAAACGTCTTGAAATACATCATCTGAACAATATTTCGATGTGTGGTAACTGTAGTATAAGCGGAATAATTGACTTCAGGCCGTTGAATTATTAGAAAAATAATGCACACCCGAGGTGTAACGGCCACTCCGCTTCGCGTCGTGACCGCATTACCACCTCGGGTGTGCATCATTTTTCTAATAATTCAACGGCCTGTCGTCAATTATTCCTTACTTATAACAAGAATTGAATTATTTTTGTTTTTGATTTCAAAGGCCTATAAATTAGTAGTAGTGATGCTGATGTCTTTCCATAACCTGGTTAATGTCAAACCTGTCAATCAAAGAACAGTGATAGAGAGAGAGAGAGTGTGTGTGTGTGTGTGTGTGTGTGTGTGTGTGTGTGTGTGTGTGTGTGAGAGAGAGAGAGAGAGAGAGAGAGAGAGAGAGAGAGAGAGAGAGAGAGAGAGAGAGAGAGAGAGAGAGAGGCCCTGTGGACTCTCCTCCAGATATTTATGGAATGCTGCCTCCATCTTGGGCCAGGCAGCTGGGGAGAGCAGGTGGGCTGTGCAGGTCAGTTCATTAACACACTCGCCCATACACACACACAGAGACACACACACACACACAGACACACACACACACACACACACACACACACAGACACACACACACACACACACACACACTCACTCTCTCTCTCTCTCTCTCTCTCTCTCTCTCTCTCTCTCTCTCTCTCTCTCTCTCTCTCTCTCTCTCTCTCACACACACTCTCTCACTGTCTCTAAAACACTAACACATCTATTTTCATTTTGTCACTCTCTCTCCTGTGTTCTCTGCAGTCTGTACCCTATTTTACCAGAACCTCACACTATCTTTTTCACTCTTGTGTTAAATATAGTGTCTCAGTGTGATATCACTCTGTGTTGCCGGTTTCTGTCGTGTTAATGTTACACTGTATGATTCAGGACAGCTTTAAGCTTACACTTTGAGCTTTAGATTATTTGGAATCCTGTGTCTGTCTGACGTCTTATGTCACAGGCCTTGTCATAACAGTTCGCATGATGTCTAAAGGCCTCCTTATAGATGGAGCAACCATGCATGCTTTTTGTAGGATTTTCAGGCAAGCTGCATTTGTGATGATATTCAGCAGTGCTAATTTACTGATACCTGTATATAATAAATAAGAATGTTCTTACACAATGGACGAAATCAGTTTCCACTTTTGTTTCAGTATTTAAGTTTCCATTCAAATTTGTATTGAATATTTAAATAAATAACACTTCTACAGCTTAAGAAATGTGGCTTGGTAAAAAATACTTATATTCAAGAAATCTAATAATAAAAATAATTTTATTATTATATGATAATATATATTATTTAAATAATCATACATTGATGATGATGATGATAACAATTATTATTGTTATTATTAATTTAAAAATAGATACATTTAGTTATAATTAAATTTATTATAATGTAATTATAAGTAATTATTTAAATAAAACATTATACAATTTTACACTTAATTATTGCTGATTTCAATAGTACCGGTACTTATACATTCAAAATAAATGCAAAAACGAACTTTATCAGTATTGCATGAATCATATTTACATTCACGTGTAATTTACATTGTTTTGTAAAGGGCCGGTAGACGTACCTGAGTTGTGGTATTGGGTTCTGTTATATCACTATTCTGTAGTCTTATATTCGTCACTGTAGATAAAATCTCTGAATCATAATGTTTGAAATATACAGAAGCCCAAAATTTTTAAACTCAAGTTTTTGGTCATTTTCAGCAAGAAATGAATGAAGCGCTAATCTGAAGGGCCCAAAGAACCCGGAAGTGCTGCCAGATAGCGTTTGTTACAGTCGTTTCCTGTAAATGCAAGATAGGAATTTGGTTCATTTTCCTGATGTTCTAATCCAGCACCGTATCCACCTGTGACCCAAGTATTTGTCCTCCATAAGCACCTCCATCCTGACATCCCGCCAGACAAAGTAAGACCAAAACACCCCTCCTTCCCGTTCGCCGAGTGGGTGACCGAGAAAGAGCGAGGGAAATGGAGAGGGAGAGACAACATGCTTGTGTTGGTGCGGGTGTCACAGAGCTGTAATTGGTGGCGGTTTAAGGTGTAAACAGGGTGCCAGTTCAGTGCGTAATTGCCCCTGTTTGCTAGAGTGGAGGGAGAGCGAGAGAGAGAGAGAGAGAGAGAGAGAGAGAGAGAGAGAGAGGGAGGGGAGGGGAGGGGTGCGGGTGGGGGAAGGGGGCAGCAGGCTGACAGTGTGAGACCTCCACATGCTCCACTCAAATTGGAGTCACAGACGCCGAGAGGTGATGCTCTCCAAGTGATGGGCTCGCGAGAGAGAGATAGTGAAACTGTATGTATGACACCTTCAACCCATTTCACATCTCTGCCTTCTGTCCTGAAAAAAACACAATTAAAGAAGTAGAGAGAGGGAGGTAGAGAGAGACTAGGAGGAAAAAAGTCTGATAAACTCTCATTAACCTTAATTTTTTTAATTTTCTTTTTTTTACTTGAAAACCAAGTTCACACAGAAATTCTATCTGATTGTTTCAGCTGGTAATACCATGGTACCATCGGCGATGACTGTACCGAACTGGAATGCAGTGTTGCTCCTATGATGAAAAACAGGTATGCTTAAGCTTTCTGTCGTTTTTAGGCTCACATCTTGTGACATCACGGTAACACGTGTGAACGTTTTTGGTTCGTTTAGATTTCTTTCGCCCGTGTTGCGTTCATATTCAGACGAACCGCACCAGAGTTTGGAAGTGGACCGGACTTCACCTTTTCAGGGGTCTTGGTCCACTTTTGTGGTGCCCACCAGGGTCCAGATGGCAGCGCTCACAATTATTCAAATTAGCCGCATTAACAGAGCAGTCTCACAAGAGTTCGTTTAATCTGACCAAATCTGCCATCAAGTGTGAACACAAATGAGACAAGGTGCTTCATAAAGAATACATACAGGGATTGCGGTCGGTAACACTTTGCATTAAGGTTTAATTTCTTAAATCAGTTAACTACATTAGTTAACATGTACTATATATGCAATAACAATAATGCAATACTTTTTTAAAGTACCATGAACAAACGTTGAACAATTGTATTTTTCCTAACAAAATTTTTATGAACATTTACAAAGGTTGATAAATACACATATATTCCTCGTTGTTAGCTAATGCATTAACTAATTTTAATAAATGAGACCTTATTGTAAAGTGTAACAGGTATTAGTGCCACTTTTTGTGGTACTAAGAGAATGAACTGTCCAGCAGTCATGCTGCTCTACTGACCTTTATGTCTTACGGCTGCTGATGTAATGGAGTCTTCCTACCATAAACAATAGTGTATTTGTTTGTTTATATGTATGTGTGTGTGTGTGTGTGTGTGTGTGTGAGAGAGTGGGGCAGTGTTTTAGGATATAATGATGGCTGTACTGAAGCATGACTATACAGGGGGTTACAGAGGGATTATGGTTGTGTCTGCTTTAGTGTTATTTGTTTTCTCAGCTCTGCAATCTAATAATAACTTATACTGCTACATGTTATTGACAGAAATACTAGAAGTTATCTGATGCACAATATATAGGTTGTTCATATAGAAGAGTCATTGCAATTTTTGCGTTCTCTGGAAAACAAGGGATTTTGAACTCTCTCTCTCTCTCTTTCTCTCTACTGTAAATGTGGAAGGATGTAAGAGCAAAATTTATTACAAGTTGTTCATTTACAGTGATAGTTCACCTACAGAACCTGAAAGAATCAAATAAATATAGTTAATTTAAAGGTACACTGTGTGGGAATTTCTCCCATCTAGCGGTGAAATTGTATTTTGCGTTTAAACGAATAGTGCTCTCTAGCGCCTCACTTTTTCAAATGGGTGTTGCAACTACGGTAGCCGTTATGTACATGAGCCTTTTTGGACTTACCCGGCCAATGTAAATAAAGATAAGAAATACTTCGCTTACGAGGATAAGTCAGATCATTGGCAGAGGTAATTTTACACCAATGAGGACATGTTTATGAATAAAGACATTGATTTTAGCTAATAAAATACTTAAAAATACTTCATAAAATGATTGAAAGTGACAGTAAAAATCATCACATTGGGGAAATCACAGTTTTCACAGAACTGTTTTCAACATTGATAATAATAAGAAATCAGCATATTAGAATGCTTTCTGAAGGATCATGTGACAGTAAAAGCTGCTGAAAAAGCTTTGCCATCACAGGAATATTATACAGTACTGTTTAAAAGTTTTAGATCAGATCTTAAAAAGATTTTTTTAGAAATATAAGTTTTTTAGAAATGTTTTTTTTTTAGTCTCTTCTGCTCACCAAGGCTGCATTTATTTTATCCAAAACACAGAAGAAGAAGAAAACAGTAATATTATGAAAAAAGAAATTGCAATTTAATTTAGCAATTCATTTTCTATTTGAATATATTTTCAAATGCAATTTGTTACTTTTGATCAATTTTGATCAATTTAATGCATTCCAAACTTTTGAATGGTTGTATATAATGTTACTATTAATCAAAGAACCCTGAAAATACAGAACTGTTTTCAACCTTGAAAATAATAATAATAAATGTTTCTTGAGTATCAAATCAGCATATTATAATGATCAGGTGACACTGAAGACTAGAGTAATGATGCTGAAAAATCAGCTTTGTCATCAGAGGAATGCAATTTTAAAAAAAGTTGTTTTAAATTGAACAAATATTTCACAAAATTACTGTTTTTGCTGCATTTTGGATCAAATAAATGCAGACTTGGTGAACAGAAAAGACTTATTTAAAAAATAAAAATATTGCAGATCTAAAACTTTTGAATGTCTATAGAAAACTTTAGAATGATTGTCTTTCAAAAACATAAACATTGTTTTGAATGGTATTGACCAACTTTGCTTGATTGCTTAATTATTAAGCCTGTGTGTGTGTGTGTGTGTGTGTGTGTGTGTGTGTGTGTGTGTGTGTGTGTGTGTGTGTGTGTGTGTGTGTGTGTGTGTGTGTGTGTGTGTGTGTGTGTGTGTGTGTGTGTGTGTGTGTGTGTGTGTGTGTGTGTGTGTGTGTGTGTGTGTTTTATGATTTATGAGGACACAAATTTGTATAATGACATGTGTATTACAACTCAGTCCTCGTAATTCAAATAGCTTAAAAAACAATGTTTTATTAAAAATGTAAAAATGCAGAATGTTTGCTAGGTTTAGGGATAGGGGCAGTGTAAGGGGATAGAATATAATGTTTTTACAGTATAAAAACCATTACGCCTATGGAATGTCCTCACGAGTAAAACAAACTTGTTTGTGTGCGTGCGTGTGTGCGTGTGTGTCAGCATAGGTTATGGCATGTCACAGCGAGCCGTATACGATTTTATCAGCAGTATAAAGACAGCCTTAGAGATACTAAATCAATTATCCAGAGGAAGGTGCCGGACTGCATGGTCCTTCTTAAACATGTGTCCAGGCCTGAGGAGAGAGTCCAGCAGGAGCTAAGCATGTCTCACCCTGAGCGCTGGGACCTGCATTAGTGACAATACACATTACAGTCCTGTCCGTCTCCTTCAGCCTGCCAGCACCACTTGCAACTGCCAGTCTCGCATGCTGATGACTTCACTCAATGTGACAGGCCAAAGGACCTCAGCCTTTCCATCCCTGCAAATAACACACGTCCACCTCTCCCTTTTATGCAGGGTCCAATATTCACTTTGTATATGCCAATAGCAGATGAATTCAGAAAACATCAACATGCACACTTAAGTAAGCACACTTCACAATAAGATTCAGTTTGTTGACATTTCAGTCATTTAATGTATGATGAACTAACAATACATCTAAGGTAATGCCATTTTACATATAATAATAGGTACATTTTTAACATTTCAAGATATCAACAGTTAATGTGACAATAATGTGTTTTTTATATTTATTTATTTATTTATAAATTAATATTATCCCACATTTATACAACCAACATGTATTTTAATATTAATTTAATCTAATCTTTATAATTTTAAACTGTGTTTAATACAAACATTGAAAAATACAATTTTTGTGTATTTAATCTTGTATTTATTGTATTTATTAATGAATTAATATTAACATTTCAACAACCTATAATGTATTAATGAATATTTACCCAGATAAATATAGTAAAAAATGTTCATGGTTAGTTTACTAATGGTTAGTTACTATAAATGGGTAGTTTTACTAAATTACTATTAATAGTAACTATTAATGACTATTAATGATTTAATATTACTGAATTTTGCATTATTAAAATTAAGATTTTTTTAACATATCATTAAATATATCAATTTATATATTTATTGAATTATTTGTTTTTCTCACTCAGATGTCATATGTTTTTAGATCAACTAGAGACAGTAAATATCCTGGTACATTTTCCATTCAGAAGTTGTTAGAAGACGTGTGTGTCAACCATTTAACAGGCTTACTTCTTTACAAGCAGACAAAAGATCAGCATCTTCAAATATCCGAGGAAAACACAAACACGTCCATCATAGTGAGAGTCAGTTTAGTAGAGCGCTATTGTGTCTTTGATTGCCTAACATCACAAAACGGCGAGGGTCAGGTTGTTTGATTTGTTGCAGTTTCTAATAAAGTTGCCAACGAAATTACCAAATGATCGGTGTGTTAACTTTGGACTCTGCTTTTATTAACGCCCATACAGAGACCTATAGGAACACCACCCAACTTCCCTATGGTTGCAATAGTGTGACAGTATGGTGGACAGTACTGTCTCCTGCTCTGCCCCAGTATATGCCACAACAGCCTCAGGCCTGACTTATCCACCCTCTGAATTATGCATCCTCTCCGGAAATGAGGAACAAAGTTATGGCTAGAGGGGATTCATCATGAACATGCCTCTCTCTCTCTTGCATCGGGTATTTTTTTCCCCTCTTCCTTGCAATTTTCATCAGGCTTCATCGTGTTTGAAGGGAAACATGTTAGGATCAGCCAGCCTGCTCTTGTGCTGCTTCCTTTTGCCTGCATTATTTAGCAAACAAACTCCAAATGCCATTCGGCTCTCTGTTACAGTCGCACGACCACTCGGCCTGTTTGTCTTTCTCTCTCTCTGTCTCTTAGGTTCCTCGTGAGTCTTTCTTGCTCTCCTTCAGCCTTCAGTGTGTCTGATAATGCGGAGCCTGACTTTTTGTTTTTTTATTTCTCACTATCTGTCTGCTCCCACACTCCCCTCCCACACATTTAGACTTGAATGAGTGTGTATGTGTGTGTGTGTTTGGTCTATATTAAGTTGTCCCTGACATCCTCTGGTCTCATCATTCCCTATAATGCAAGCGCTGATACATTGGCCTGAGTCAAAGTCACAAGTCAATAAATCCATTTCTTCTCCTCTTTCTAACACACACACACACACACACACACACACACACACACACACACACCTCAGAGTTGGAGCTTTTCTGGGCCCAGCCACAAAGTCCGGCAGTCTATCACAGCAAGGTCATACGGTGTCGAAAGTGAAGAAGGAAGAAAAAAACTTTAGCTGTAGAGAGGAGAGGAAAAGTATGTATAAATGTGTCAGTCCTCTTGCTATTTGCTCACCTTCAGTGAAGCACTGCCATTCAGTCCAACTCAATTTCAGTTCCAATTAAAAACAGCCCAAACAGAACTGTGCACACTGTGGCGGGTCGGCAAAAGGTGCGCAGTTACAGATCTGACTATTTTCCACCTGACTGACTGACCCGTGGGGGGACAAACGTGACGTTGGACTGGCCTGTTGTGTCTTAGACTCATGCAGAAGGGGATTTTTACCATAAATCACACCTATACCATTCAAATTTACATTCTGCCGATGTGGGTCGGTGGGAAATACCACTATGTGGGTGAAGGTGATTTTGAGCAGAAGGTGGAGGTTTTTATCAACTTCTGTGAAAGTCTTCCTAAACTCCACACCAGACCGGGACTTAATATTCTGGAAGAGTCGTAAATCTTCTCTTCTGTGTCGGGGATGCAGCCACAAAGTCAAATTTGCATTGGCAAATGGGAAAATAGCGTACAGTTATTTGTTAATCTGATCTTTGTTTATCCAATACTCTTGTAATCCACTTTTAATTAAATATCCCCCCAAATATGTGTGAGCAGCAGTTTGACTTTGTCTGTGCTCACGCTGCCAGGATTCACAGGCTTCGCTCCAGTGAGGAGCTGCCCCAGTCGCTCACTAACTCTTTATCACTCACACAAGCATACACAAGTACTCACACACACACATACACGTAAGTGTGGGGTTCAAAAGCCAGAGACCTCTAGTGCAAATGCGGTTGTTTTGCTTTTCTTTTCTAGGTTAATTCAATTTTTTATTGCAAAATGTTTTCAGCGTAATAGTATGAGTGAAAGACTTCAATTGAAACATGAATTTTCTTGAAGTTTTTTCAAAAACCAAAGATCAAATTCTCCAGTACAATTTAAGAATGAGCCAAAGAGCATCTTGTGCTACAGAGGATGCAAGAACATCTGGCTGTCTGTAAGAGTCACATGATCAGGGTCACAAAAAATATAATATAATATAATATAATATAATATAATATAATATAATATAATATAATATAATATAATATAATATAATATAAGAAGGAATGCATTATATAAGTCATTTTAACTTATATTTAAAGTGACTTAGGAAATCGAGTTGAATCTCGTATAACTTACGAAAAAGTTAATATTACTTGTTAATATTTGTTAAAAAATGTTACAGTGTATAAATGATTTTAGTGTCACTTTTGATCAATTTACAGTAATGCATCCTTGCTGGAAAAAAAAGGTGTGTGTGTGTGTGTGTGTGTGTGTGTGTGTGTGTGTGTGTGTGTGTGTGTGTGTGTGTGTGTGTGTGTGTGTGTGTGTGTGTGTGTGTGTGTGTGTGTGTGTGTGTTTGTGTGTGTGTGTGTGTTTGTGTGTGTGTGTGTGTGTGTGTGTGTGTGTGTGTGTGTGTACACACCTGGGCCAACTGTCCTACCCACTGACCCAGTCCCCAGGGGTCAAATACAAACAATATACTTTCTCTCACTTCCTCTCTCTCTCTGTCTCTCACACAAATGCACAGACAATCATAGGCAGCAATGAGAAAAGTTGACGTATGGGTTTGACAGACGGAAGGCAGATGGTCTGGTTATTTTGTCACTCCGACTGAAGTAAGCAGGTCATGTGACTACAGACTATGCTCAATGCATTGTCTGGGAGAGATTTTTTTTTTTTTACATATTCTATTCCCCTGTACAATATGCCAATATAATGTCCTTTAAATATACAGCAAATGCCATCATGTTTTGATGGCAAGTAGAGATAGCAGGCAGGCAGGCAATTTCTTTTTCCAGTTTTCAGATATAGGTTATAGTTGGAATGGAATGCAGTTAATAATATTACCATGAATTCAGCAGTCAGTGCAACAAATAATGCAGCAGACAACAAACTCTTCTCACATTAACATTAACAAAGTGTGAAGTGTAAAAAGAGACAGGGCCATTGTGTGAGGATCACTGCATTAGAGGTTACAAAGGAATATCCATGACCCCATACTATCTAAATAACACTATTTACAGCTGTTATGGGCTGTAACTCAATAAGACCACATTGACATCATTATTTACACCACCTATTGTAGTCGGATGTTAACTGTTGTGCCGAGCCGGAGTGTAACAATTCTGGTTGGTCAATTCGATTAAGTTCCCTTTTGAGAGCTAATTTCATAAACATGCCCAAGATACTGAATATGGAAAATGAGTGTGGGGGGGATACGAAAGCAGTATGAGGTGATGTCCAAAAAAAGAAGCATGAAAAATGGTAGAGATTAAAAAATGAGAGAGGATGCAAAATGTGAACTGAATCAGAATCCGAAATGAATGTCACATTCATCATTTTTAATTAAACAAACAAACAGCAGGCACCTCACAGCCTAACAACATTTCTGAGCTGAGAAGACACTGAAATGATAGCCGTAATTACAAACAGTCCGACACACACTTCAGAGGCACCCAAGTAAACAGGAAACAAGCATCTCTGTTAGTTTTCATTGAGTTTTATGTTTTGATTTTTGTTTGTCCCCATATATATTTTTTGTCCTTATTGTATTGGTCCATCCTTTCTGTTTTGTTAAAACCCACTTTGTTCTTTTCATTTACTATACAAGTTTAAAAGAAGGAAATTATTAGATTACATTTAAAACGTTGCCACACAAAAAAAAACACAAAGGTAAATAAAGCCATGTAGCATTTTTTTCTGCTCTTATTGTGTTTTATTTGAAGCTTTTAGTTTGTTTGTTGGTTCGTTCGCTTGTTTGTTTGCGTTATAGAACCGTACAAAGAAATCAGAGCGCAACGTAACTTACAGACTCACACATCGTTAGTTTTATGGTAGCAGGGCCGGGATAAAAGTGAGCCATTTGAAAACACCTCCACCAAACGGCAATCTTTCAGTGTGAAGTATTAAACAATGATTTAATAGAGGCGTTTGCCTCCACGCTCTCATTATCTGACTATTAACTGCAATGGACTGTGTGCAGCGCTTCAAATTTTATATTGTGCTAATGTGCTGAGCACACAGACGAAGAGCCTAATTTAGTCACTCCCTGCTCCCAGACAATAGGAAAAATAAGGCTTAATCTCCTCCTAGTGTTTCTATACTAAAACTGCTTTTGTCTTTGACACTCCTGGACGTGTTTGAAATGGGTATTGTTGGTGGGCTTGTACGGTGCACTTATTCAAATGGGATGTGACACGCTAATATTGCTCTAATTACATTATAAATAGACATACATGTATATTGCTCATTAATAAATAAAGATGCCCTTTTTTATTAATGAAGTGGAAAATGCTGTATGTTAAAACATCAGTCATTTACCATAAACAGGGATGGCAGGGAGTGCAGTTGATCCGCTGCTAAAATTAGACATCAAACAGCACGGTGAGCATTAATGTAGATTTTATATAAGCAATCGTAAAGCACTTGATTTGTAATTTATGTGAAATGTCTATTTAGAAAAGCAGATTGGCAGAGAAAAGATGCTGCAAATCTGCATATTAATTAGTTCCTGTGAATCTGCCTGATTGCTGCCACAATTAAAATGCCGGCGAGGAGCGGCCCCTTACCCACCATGTGTTAGAGTGGGGGAAAGAGAGAAAACAGAGAGGAGAGTGACAGAGAAGGAGGGAATGTTTTTTTTTTCTTATTGATTTAAAGGTAATTTGCAGGCTTCCTTGAAGATGTCTGAGTCTGCTGCTGATGGTTTTTACTGTAAAACTTACCCTTTGACCTCACTTACACACACAACTGGATTCAATTTCATACAATTCAATATTATTGTTTTATGAATTATGATTACTTGCTATCTTCTCATGTTTGTTTTGGTGAATTTTGATAGCACAGTCTATTCAGAAACATTTGTCTTTTTTGACTTTTTATTATATCAGAGCATGAGACATAGGATGTTAATAACCTCCATTAGGGAAAAAGATTGAGAGAAAGAGTGTGTGAGATAGAGAGAGTGAGAGGGGGAAAGAACAACAGAGAATGGACAGAGGCCTGGAGAAAAGGCCCTGGGGGTCCAGCAGGCCTTTCTGAGAAAAGAAACATGAGAGATAGAGATAAGAAGAAAGATGAATGGCTGGAGAAGGAAAGCTGTGAGATCAAGGCCAGGCCAGAAGCTCAGTCTGCCTTTGTGTCCTTGGTGCAAGAATAGTGTGGTTGTGTGTGTATGTATGTGTATATGTGACCTACAGATGTTTTCTGGGCAGTGTTTTGGCCGGCCTAATAGCCAGCCTCTGTCTAAATGGCATACATTATTTTGTGACTGTATTGTGTGTGTGTGTGTGTGTGTGTGTGTGTGTGTGTGTGTGTGTGTGTGTGTGTGTGTGTGTGTGTGTGTGTGTGTGTGTGTGTGTGTGTGTGTGTGTGTGTGTGTGTGTGTGTGTGTGTGTGTGTGTGTGTGTGTGTGTGTGTGTGTGTGTATTTGCTTCCTATTTCACTATGTACCAGTCAAAATTACATAATAAAGTTAGGTAACAATATATCAATTATGCTGCAAAAAGAAGCAATGATTTAAATGAACAAGTGAATATTTTTTAATGATTAAAATGAATAATTAAAATACAGCCACATGCTAAATGGAATTGGACTGCTATTTTTGAAAGACATTCTTGTATAGCATGTTTTATTATTGCATCAGCTCTGACATTTTTACTTGTCTGTGGTGTACTTTGTGACTATAATTATTAAAAAGTGCAACATTATAAGGGAATTTGCTTTATTTTAGGCGATGCAGTTTGTCACATGAATGCGCATGTGTGAGAGGTGTTTTTGTTTCTAATGCAGCCCAGTCCATTCTGCAAGGAAACATGCTTGGATCGATCGGAGTGAGAGGTCACTGTCTACCTCCGCTGGCCGCATAATATGTGCGCATAAAGTGTTGTTTATTTGCCTAAATATGGAGAGTTCATTTGATTAGGGCAAGAATGCAGCAACCCTCCCCAGGCCAGCGTACCTCAGAAGGGCAGAATGTGTCCGGGATGCGTGGGCTAATTTAATTAAACCCTGCTGGAGTGAGCTTCCTCAGCCGACCCATGTTACAGATGACCGATGGACAACTGACGGTATGAATTTAATTTGAACCATAGACAAAGAACACACACACACACACATCAAAGTCTTTCATTAAGTACTTTATTCGTGCCAATATTGACTCTAGCCTGATGCTAACAGCTGCAGAACGCGTTGTACAGCCAGCACTGACCAGACGTTCTCGGAGAAGAGGTGTTTGTGAGCAGAAGTGCAGCATGTTGAGCTGCGTTGAGTCGCATTGAATTAGCATGCAACATTTGCTTCGGTGCCGTAAAGCATTGCTCTCAGGTCAGTGTAATCGGCTCACACACGCACTTCCCCCGTCTGACGAGGTTCATTACCGATGGCTCCCAGGAACGACCTGATTTCGGCTCCTTCACACTTTTAGGACGGCACTCCGTTCAATTGCCCTACATGGGAACTTTCCGTAATGGGGCCAGTTGATTATATTACTTTGGTTATTTTACTTAATGCCCAAAACAGAAGATAAATTTAAAAATCTAGGGCAACTAATCGTGCTCCGTTTTTTTTTTCCCCGCCTCTTCCTTATCTTTATGTATCTAATTCTTCTCTTATACACTCTTTTTTTTTTCTGTCTCTGGTATCCGGAGGAAATCTCTTGATTTGACCATTGACACACTTAAATTCATTTCCTCCCTCCCTCTCTTTCGCTCTCTGAGACGGGCCTGTGATTGTTTTTTAACCCTATTATTCACAATAATCTTGTTCTCTTCAGATACTGTACAGCGGTGTGTTGTTCAGACACAGCTGTGATGTTGGCCGAGATGGAGAGAAAGAGGAGAGAATAACCCGGGGGTCGCGTTCGCTGGCCTTAAATTACATTTCTCAACATGACAGAAACAGAAGTTGTGTGAAATGATTGTTTCACTCTGGATTTGCGCTGGGTGTTAAAGTGTCCCTGAGCCTCGTGTTGCCAGCGCGTGTTAGGAGCGGTTGCATTCGCCTCTGTAAAGCTGAACCCCCACAGGTAAAACTCACATTGCTTCCCTCTAGAAGGACATAACAACGCTTGCTTACATATCCCTTCACATCCACGTTCACATGTTCAAACCAGTGTTGAGAAGTAGCTTGATGCTGCTTATATGTGAAATATATATGCAATATTTTTAGCTCAGTTGTTTTCAGTGTAGCTTTTTTAGTCATGAACCAGATGTGCAGAACTACGTACACTACAACATTGTATTTATCACTTTTTTTCAGCTTTAAATTTGGGCAAACATCGGCAATAAGTAAAGACTCTCTCATTTAACCTTGAGAAATATGATTAATTTTAGTGAATTGTTACTTAACAGAATAATAAACAATTCACTGGTCAGATATGACTCTCTTTTTTGTGTTGTTATAGATATATATTCACAAGGGATGCTTGAACTGATAAAATGTATACCTTAAATGCAAGTAACTCGCTTTGGAAATACACAGATATCTACACATATATGGTTTGTTTCAATTGAAGCCCCTAAAGTGAGGATGTTTTTGCATATGGGCAAAAAATAAGATATACATTAGTCGAAATGTTAAAGGCATGCAAACATTTTTCTCTGAGCACCGTAAAAATGTGTTATTCTCAAAAAAGAGACTTGTATGTGCAGCACGTTTCTCATCCACGTGTCTTTTCCTGCAAATGTCAACTTAGTGGCTCCATAGTATTTCAATATTTTTGTTCTAGATAAATGCAGAATTAAATAATATAATCTAGTTCGTATAGGTCTATATATTGCTACTTTTTGTCACTTATTCATATTTTTGAATAGTAGCTTGACTTTATTGAACTACTTAATGAAACTTAGCTTGTTTATTTTAGTTTTTGCAGTTATTTTTAATGTGTCTGCTGAGATACTGTGTTACTGTTGACTGCAAAGCAGCGTTTTTTGCCCTCTGTCCCGTCTGTGTGATACACTGGCAGAGAAACTAAAGCATTTTATGCTGTTCTCTATACTATTTAAACTCTAAATCGATTGTTTTCACGTAGTAGGGTTATTGATTTTTGCATAGTCAATTATTTAGAGTGAAGAAGTTATTTATAAGTCTGCTTAGCCTCTTTTCACACCTCCCATCTCACTTTTTCCCCTTCTAACTCTCAGTTTTAAAGCTGCAATCTGGTTTTCATTAACGGGTCTCGGCACTGATGGCTGGAAATGCATTTCTCAAAAGCCATCTGTGCCAGTGGTCTTTGTTCCTGACCGGCGGTCTGGTGATCGCAGTAAAAAGGGAAAAAAGCACTATTTACCGCAGTAAAGAGAGCCGTCTTCATCAGCTGCAGCCCTGCCACTGCCAGCCATCGCCTCAGACTTCTCACGCAACGTGATTTGGTGGATTTGTCTTAATCGATTTTCCCTGGCTGCACATCAGACCGCCGTCTGGCCCGCTCGTGCCAGTCCTGCCCTCGCCACACACAGCAAACGCTGCCCGTAAAGAGCAAAGCAATGCTGCGGCGAGCGCATGTGTGTGCACTGCAGTCCTACACGTGTCAAAAAAGGCCCAGGCCAGACCAAGAGAATGAAAGCACTCTCTCTCTCTCTCTCTCTCTCTCTCTCTCTCTCTCTCTCTCTCTCTCTCTCTCTCTCTCTCTCGTTGCCTTCTCTCACTTCCTCTCTTGATCCCTATCTTACTCTTCATTTTTTTTCTTTCCACGCCGTGTCTAGTGTTGGCGTGGAGAGCTTGGGGCTCAGGACCATGCCAGATAAAGTCTGGCTGGCTAAGGGGCGGAGAGGAGAGGACTTTGGCTAAACTGGCAGGAAGATCACAGGCTGGAAGGAGCCCACGTTCTGCACATATTCCCTAATAAGTAATTCATCTGAAGAGGCCGCATGATCAAGAGCCCAGGGGCTTTCACCCTGCTGTTTCCAGAGCAGCATGCCCCCTGTCTGTCTCTCGGCCTGTCTCGCTGCTGTGAGCTCCTCAGCCTCCCTCGCTCAGATCTCTTTGGATGTCAGTCTCCGCTGACCTGTGCCGGGTTTTGTCCCATGCTGCTTCGACAGCAACCACTCTCATCAGCATGCTTGCAAGGGGTTGTGGCATAAACCAGCTCAGGACATGTCTTTCGCACTATGTTGCGAATCCCACAATGTGGTTTTTGGCTGTATGCTGCAAAGAACCCAAAAATACAGCGCATGCTAAATTTGAGAGGGTCAGCCGTGCATGTCTGTGCATGTCGCCTGGTTTTTCAAGTAGAGACGCGTATGAGAGATTGAATATGCTAAGAAGCTGGTCTGTTTACCTTTGTTGGCTTCTTGCTATCATCAGCGATGTCTTGAATTTTTTTTTTAAGATGTAACTCGGCCCAAAATCTTCACTATGAAATCTTCTGTTAACCTTATGAAATTTGCATGAAAAAAAATGCCAATGAGGTAATTCAACATACAGTACACTACTATTCAAAAAGTTTTTTTATGTTTTTGAAAGAAGTCTTTTATGCTCAGTGTTTATTTGAATACAGTATCTAAAAATACAGTAAAAAACAGAAATATTCTCAAAATATCTTTTATTTAAATATATTTTAAAATGTAATGTATTCCTTTG
Source organism: Phoxinus phoxinus (assembly GCF_949152265.1). NCBI lineage: Eukaryota > Metazoa > Chordata > Actinopteri > Cypriniformes > Leuciscidae > Phoxinus > Phoxinus phoxinus. Next base: position 14,658,712 of record NC_136889.1, on the reverse strand, counting down.
ACGGTAAAGCTGAATTTTCAGTAGCCATTTCTCCAGTCTTCAGTGTCACATGATCCTTCAGAAATCATTCTAATATGCTGATTTGGTGCTCAATTAATTATTATTATTTTTTTCATCACTGTTGAAAACAGTTGAAAACAGCAGAAAAATAAACATTTTTTTAGGATTCTTTGATGAAATTGAAAAGAACCACATTTTTTGTAGCAATGTTAAATTATTTATACTTTTGATGAACTTAAAGCATACTTTCTGAATAATAGTATTATTTTTATTTTTTATTGTAAAAAGCATACTGACTCCAAACTTTTGAACATTGATGTATACTCTCAAAAAAAAAAAACTTAAAGATATTGTTCACCCTAAAATGCAAATTCTGTCATTAAAAACAGTTTCAACTTGTTTTGCCAATACAATGAATGTCAGTGAGGTCCAAAACAAGACTGACTTTCATTGTATGGATAAACAACACAACACAAAAAAATATCTTCTTTTGTGATCCACAGAAGAAATTCAGTCACTAAATTCTACATTGAAATCTGGACCAAAAGTATCACTGAAATTGGACCAATGTATCACTCCTCGTGTATCTTGAACATCAAACATGGATGAAGAGACTGCTTGAGGAAGTTTAAAATCAGATAATATGTGACAAATCCAATTTTTACAAGGAAATCCATAAAGCATGCCACTTGGTAAACTATTCTGAATATTTTCTGACATATATATATATATATATATATATATATATATATATATATATATATATATATATATATATATATATATATATATATATATATATATATATATATATATATATATATATATATAATCATGATTGATTGTGTTATACACATTTTAAAAAAATTTAACAATCTTGTTTTAAAAGGATGTTTAGAAATGTTTACTGCAGGGAAAACCAGAGATACAAATGAGTTACATTCTCTGTAAAAAAAAAAAAAAAAAAAAATTATTTTGTACATAATAAATATGTAAATAAAAGAAAATGGTAAGATAAAACTGTGATACAAGAAACCCTTTGGTCGATAGCGCAGGTCATATATGGAGTTAGATATGGGCCTGAATCCTCCCCACGATTATAATGCGGCCAGCTATTTAATTCAGCTGCTCAGAAGGCACGCTGTAACTCCACACTGGACCGCCTGACACTTTCCACATAACTTACAGCATTCAACATCCCTGGTCACCCCTCATTATTACACAACATCCCTTTATCCCCTGGCTCTGGAGAGAGAAAAACAAATCCACTGCAGGGAAAAAGTGAAAAATGAACCTTGCTGCAGAAGGAGATCACACTTTGAATGTCTCTCATTCTGTTCCAGCTCCGATTGCTTCTGTGGAGCTGGTTTTTCCTGGCTAGTGTCACGTTAGAGAGGTTAAATTGGAGGTGGCAGTGCCCACTGACTCCAAGACTTGATGTGGTGAGGTGGCTCTCACTCAGGGGCTAAAGTTACTCCCACGGCCCCTGCAGCCCTGCCGCAAAATCCACTCCGCCACACGTGTGAAAGCAAGGCCGGGATTCGCGTAGGCTTACAGTTAGGAGGTGTGGAAAGGGTCTAAACGCTCCTTGTGGCTGATCAAAAGGAGGTAGGAGGCGAGAGTAGCCGGCTAGGGAAAGAGAATCCAAGCCGCCGGTTAGTGTTTCATGTCCAAACATTTGAGCGGTGCTGTTGGCTGTGCCCAGGCCTGGTCGCTGGAGCTCTCGAGGTGTAGAGAGAAAGACAGTGAGCGAAGAGAAAAGATGTGTGGAGGTCAAAGGGATGAAGAGAATATGGGAGAGCTTCAGAGCATGTTTGCTGATACAAAAATGGCTGAATCTGAAAAGTAGAAAGAACTCTCAAAAAAGAAGTTAAACTGAGAAAAACATTTCTATACAATTAAATTAAGACTTTACAAAAACTGATTAAATGAAGGCAGAGGGACGGACGGACGGACGGATGGATGGATGGATGGATGGATGGATGGATGGATGGATGGAGCCATATTTCTAAATGATAAAACAATGGAGTGGCCTTGTACTCCTGCTGGGATGAAACCTATTCAGTGAGCTCAGACATAGAGATGAAAAAAAAAAATGGAGCAAGAGAGTTCTGTCCACTTTCTGCTCCAGAAAACGTTTGTCCAAGTGTTGGATGGGTTTTGACTCGCACTATCTGTTAAAATGGATTTGTCCCTCGGTGGCCACAGGCTAGACTGACTCCCAAACAGCCGAGAATAAGAGAGAAGGCAGCTGTGTGTGAATTAATAAGCCTAATGTTGAGTGGCACAGCGTGGGTGCCTGAAGACGTGCAGCAACGGCCCGGTCCTAATGAAGCCCAACTGGGGCACGGCACCTTCTTCTCTTATCCTGACACTAAGCACAAAAGACAAACATCGTTCTGACAGAGAGCCATAACCTTAGAGAGAGGGGGGGGGGGGGGGGGGGGAGCACATAACCTCACACAATAGTCGTGTTTTATCTACGGCAGACATAGAAAGTGGAAGAGGTAAAGAAAGGAGGGAGGGACGCTGAAGGTGTCTGACTCTAGGATACCTTCACAGCTGCGCTTCTAAATCGGGTCAACATCTACTGGGCAAATGCGTTTCCTCAGGTGACATGAGAGCATTGGGCTGTCTCGTTTTTTATTCTCTCCTGCTTTGGCCCATAATTTTTGATGTCTCTTTTTATTCCATCACTTAAAACCATGAAATACTGTACATTTCCATGGCTTTTTGAAATCTCTCCAAAATAAAAATCAGTCCCCCTCCTCTCTTTTTTCTGATTACAGAACTGCCTGTCATACTCCTTTAGATTAATGCATTGGTTTGTCATGGCATTTCTCCATTGTCCCTTTTCCTAGCAGGAAGCCCTTACTGTCCAAAAATTCTCTCCGACGGCTTTTGTGCTTCCATCTCTCCACATTGTTCTCTTATTGATCTACACATGGCATGTTATAAATCTGCCTTGAGTAAGAAGGCCAATGTTCCACAGTAAGTGCTGCGCCTATGGAGATCTCTAAAATAGGACAACGGGAAGGGTGCTATCTGGCTAGCCCAGCTCCTTCTGGTAGAGAGTGTCATGACCTTTGTCTAAGTGTATAAAAGACACTTACAACAAATGTAGAAGACCTCGTTCTTAGAGTTTTAACTGCATTGTGTTGCTTGGCATTGGATGGAGTTGCATCCATGTGTTACTGCACTCCCATGTGGCCAGTATCTGGACTGACTCTTTCAATACTGCTTAATCTGTCTCTCTCACAGTCTCTCTCACCTTTCTCATCCAGAGGATCGTGGGGTGTGTGTGTTTCAGCGGCACCTGCTCTCAGGTGACGTGACTGTCAGTGACACCATCCGTGTCACAATGGCTGTGTCAGTGTGCGTGCGGACACCGCTGTTGTGTGTGGACGTGTGAGATCACCTGTTTGACAAGGCTTGTCAGTGTACATCCTGCCCCCATTCAGTCACTGTCAGGGTAGGGCACCTGCAGTTGCTGTCTCTTTTTATCAAAAGTGGTCCCGTATCCTGTGTCACAGACTGAGAATGACTAAACAAATAACACGGATTATTAACAACCCCACATATGTCGCCGTGAGGAACCTGGAACCGGGGGAACGGTTTTAGGATAAACCCCACCAAAATGATTTTTAAATCTGAAATTTTGTCTTCCATCCATTCAGTAAGTATAACAAAAATATATATATAATAAAAATCTAATATTTTAATAAATAATAACTATTTTAACATTTCTAAATATATAAATGTTTCATTCTTGATTGAATCACCATTTATGAATGAAGGAATGCATCAACCAATCAATCAATCAATCAATAAATAAATCAATGATTCAGTGACTCACTCCTAAAGACAGATGCTAAATTCGGAACCGCATACTAGTGGGCACTTTGGGTTGCACTTGGGATACACTGTATACTACTCTACTATTTCTGCCATTTTTTTTTCTTCCAAAGTGAATGGCTGCGTCTTAAATTGCATGCTTCTGATATCCTAGGTGAAAAATTAAATTGCATGCAATTTATATAGGCGACTAGGTGAAAAACAGTGTGTGACAAAAGAAGTATGTCTGAATTCAGTACTCATAAAAGATCTATCAAAAATAACCTGGATGACTACTACTTCCGGAGAGATTATGCAGTGTGCATTGCATATGATGGACACTTTACAATCCCATGAAGCCACGGGAGAGGATTTGTGAATGGCAGTGAAGCAACATAACTGACACTGGTAAGTCACATGTATGTGACTGTATGCCTGGATCATTCATACTACACACATCTGTACTATATAGAACATATGCGATTTCGGACACTGCCAATAATTGCTCTGAACGAATCGGTTTAATGAATGAATGATTCAATGACTCACTCATCAAAGTCACTTACTGCCACCTACTGGCCTAACTGTGTAACATACAGAATTATGCAACTAATTCAACTAAGATAAATGTTTCATTAAATGTTGCGTAAATAAAATATCTAAAGAATGTTTAAATATTTAATTTATTTCACGGATCTAGTCAGGGTAAATATACCCTGATAAACACCTTTTAACATTAATCTTATTGTGCTTTTTGTTCTTGTGTTTTAGCTCTGGTTTGCTGTAGTGTTTATTTGTACATTTTGTTTGTTTTGGGCATTTATTTCAAGTCTTGTATTGTTGCATTTGGTTTTACTGCTGAGAGGACGTTTCATGGTTTGATGTCTTCTCCATCGATTCTATGAAAATGTCAAGATTTTTACCTCCCCTTGTGGAAACACAAATTTAATGAGGCTGAATCTTGATGGGTTCCTCAAGGTTGAAATGGGGTAAATACATTTAATAAAACAGTTTTGCTTGAAATATTTATAACCCTGAAAAATTCACATAAAAAATATGAATAGCCTGCCACCCCACCACCCACCCCTCGAAACCCTTCTCCTTTTGCAGCTGTTCCTCGGTCTGTGTTTTACAGGAGATTTTGTGTGCTTTTCTTTCTCCAAAGGCTGATACAGACTGTCCTCTTGTACTCTGAGATTGTGGTTAGCCTGTGTGTGTGTGAGTGTGCGCATGAATGTGTGTGTTGAGATGGAGGCTAGATAGGGTAATGACTGCAGACAAGGTTTGGAGGCGACGGTGGAGTCATGGCAGGGCTGAATTGATGGGATTAAGATATGTACCCCAGAGCTGGTCACACACAAGTGCGTTGAGGGCGGTTTAGATGTGGCCGGGCTCTCGGTGCAGTCGCGGGGCTTGTCACAGAACGCAGAGACGGCCAGACGATGATGATTTAGTGAGAAAGAGGAGTGTGCTATTGTCTCATGACTTCCGAGATGGACTTAAAACTCCATAGCCTTTTCGAAAATAGTGTTAAAGACATTGGCAGCGCATCCAAATTGACATCTAATGGTCCAAATGTGTGACTGCATGCATGTTTGAACACTCGACCACGCATTTGTCTGTCTCTTGTCAAACCGAGCGGCTCGACCGAGCTTGAGCCGAGGTGTCGGGTGCCTGGAGGATCAGTGTCCTAGGACCCGCGGCAAGAGTTTGAAGCCAAGTGGTGGTGACAAAGAGAGGAGCCTCCAAGCTCCATCCCTCCATCCTGACGTGATGGAGAAGAACTGAGGCTCTCGCACGGTCGGACACATTTTAAAAGCATATGCTGTGATAGGCTACTGCTGAGGCCGCAGCTAAAGGCTGAGATGAAAAGGTTGAGACATGTGATTGATGACCCCCCGTTGGGCCGCACATCATTAGCTTGTACAATTAACTGCAGAGGGCGGGGGAGTAACTCATGTTGAAGAGTCCTCTTCTGATCTTTTATCACTGCACACTGAACAAAAAACAATGATTGGGGTCGCACAAGCATGTGACAGGCGAGATTTGAGTTTGCATACGCACTCACAATGTCCTGAGTCACTCTCACTCACAGAAACAAGTGATTATGATCTGCTTCATAGGCTTTGTTTCAGGTGATTATACTAAATGAGTTCTGTAGAGAAAGCATGTATGTTTGAGCAAAATATATTTAACAAACGATGGCTACACTGGACTGAGAAGAAATAAATGGATGAAAGATGTACTTACATGTACATTTTACATGTAATGGCATAGAAACAATAAAATGACAACTCAACTATACAGGATTGTTTCCCCTTTCATGCAATTGGAATGATACTGAAAAAAGGATTTGCTTTTATGGACTACCACTAATGAATTGATATAAGAAATGGCCCTCCATTTCAGTCTGTCCTCGTGTAACTCTTTGCTCTTGCGGTAGACGCGTTTATCAGGGTGGTCTGTCAGAAAAGGGTGGCCTTTACAAACTGAAAGGACAAACAGAGGTATAAAGCAGGTCAGAAGCTGACCACGATCACATCTCGCAGCTCATTTCCATTCATTTCTGTGGAAACTCAGCGGCACGGTGCAGTGTGGCCATTGTTCCTCTAATAGGAATTTCTCCGTGCTTTTTCTTCCCTCTGGGTCTGGGTGTTTCCTCGATTGTAATTACCTTGCTGTTATAATTAAACCGACAATTTATTACCTATTAGCAAACAAGCTCCTTCTTCCTGTGCTCAGCTTAAGCAGTGGCCCAGTACTGTCAGAGAGGCAGCTAGCACTGCATTACTCATCACACTGGTCCGAAGTGTGTTAGCCGCCCAGATGAGGAGAACCTGGGAGAAGGCAGGCCGGCCCACTTCACGACAATTACCCTATGAATCACAACGAGACAACACAGGCCCTACTACGTCTCATGTAAAAAAATAAAACACATCGTATAAAAACAATGGGATAAGATGCGAACCAAATTAAACTTCCTCAAAACAAATATCTGAGAGTTAAAACATTAAAATAATCACAGGAAGACCTCATCATTCCCAGAGCTAAAAAAAAAAATATTGTGTTTAACTTTGGTTAGTTTATTCCTTTTAGAAAAGTTTCTCTGTGGTGTCAAAGACACAGCCCCGTAAAGGAGTTTAAGCAAGATGATTTGAGGGGGAAAGGTTAAAACAATCAGAAAGTGTGAGACTTTTTTTTTCAGCTACAGCAGAACAGTTAAGCAGTTAACACCTTAAAATGCTATGACCTTTCTGCTCCCTCCTTGGGTAAAACTGAGGTAAAATAAATATTTAAAATATCTAAAAGTGTATTGCAGCCACCTTAGTGAAATGTGGATAGTGAACAATGAATATGAGTATTAGTTCTTTTTTTAATTTACTTTTTTTTTATTATTATTACAATTTCAGTTTTAATTTGCTCTATGGACATGACAAATATTCAAATAATCAAACTGCCAAAGCATTTGCAATTTAGCTAAAAATGGTGTAAAACAAAAATAATACATAATAGAATAAAGGTTGTATATGTAAGGTATATATTGTATGGTTATATATGTAAATTACAAATAAAAATAAAAGTGATTCAAGTAAAATACAGGTATAAGGTAACACTTTTATTTAAATGTCCACTTTGGACTTTCTACTAACTATAAGTAATTTTGACAATTCAATTAACGTTTATTTGTATAGCGCTTTTCACAATACACGTCATTTCAAAGCAGTCCATATTACAATTTAGAGTGATCTGTTATAAGAGGTAACTGTCTAAGTTATGTATTTCAGAAATGTACATATACAAAATCAGAGTTAGCTAAAATGTCAACTAACTCTCATTAGCAGTTGACTGTCTGCTTAAATTCTGCTGACACTTTAATTTGATGGTCACCCAAACAGTCTACTGACTACAAGTATCTTTGCAACTACATGTCAACTATTCTACTAACCCTAACCCTAACCTAACAGTCTATAAATAATCTAATGGAGGGGTGCAAAACTCAGTTCCTGGAGGACCACAGCCCTGTAGAGTTCAGTTCCAACCCTGCTCCAACACACATAGGCTGCATCCGAAAGCTTAAAAATGCTTTTTGAAGGCATCAAGTCCAAATCCAATGTTAGCTTCACTTCCTGTCTCCTGAGATACCTTCATCTGATCGATTTCTGAAGGCAGAATAGATGTTTCCTTCGCTGCCTTTGATATCCCACAATCCTGTGCTTTTCATTCTGTGACCGTTGTGTGAAAAAATAAAGATGGCGTCTAAAAGTTGTGGTTTGTGTCAGTTTGTGTGTAAATGTAAGTTTTTTACCAATGTTTTCCACTTTTAATGTAATTTCTAAATACTAGCTATTGTAGTAATTAAATATTTGTTAGTTATCACAAAAGCTCACTCTATTTTGCTCTTGAAGAATTAAACTGATGTGCTGCCACAGAAGCCTGTTTGAAATCAGTTTTTTGAGGTACCCCTGCCTACAAAGTCCATGCCATTGCACAGCCTTAACCTGTAGTTTTCAAATAAGCCAGAAGGACTTGAGGTTACACATTATTTTAAGGTGTCATTGTTACAGTGTAATTATACATTTAAGTACTGAGTAATATTAAGCAACTACATGTACTAACTATAGGGTTAGGGTAGGATTAGGATTTGGTTGAGGGTTAGTTGCATGTAATCATGCATAATGTTAATACTATGGTAAGTACGTGTAACATATGAGGACACTGTAAAATAAAGTGTTACCCGACTTGATTAGCTGGATCATGTCTGCTTAATTAGGCTAGGGTTGTAGCTAAACTCTGCAGGGTTTTGCACCCCTGCTCTAATGAGGGTTAGTTGACATGTAGTTGCAAAGTTACTTATAGTTAGTAGAATGTCTAAAGTGGACTATCAAAATAAAGTGTAACCAAATCGTAATAAGGAAGAGCAATGGTAAAATGTTGTACAGACCAAAGCTCAGTCAATGAAATCAACCGTAATAATCAGGGATGTTTGAGCTGGGATCATGATTGAGTCCGTTATATATTATGCAGTTCAATTAAAGCTGATCCAGGCCTAGGAGAGAGAGAGACAGAGAGAGAGAGTATTAGATAGGGTGGAGTTTCAACTCTCCCCTCCTCCACCAGCCAATCTGAAAACCTACTTTTCTGTGCCATAACTGGGCGGATAGGCCAACAGTATCTAATAATAGGTATTGACTGGTTGAATGTAGGATGAATGGGGTTGGGTATTGGATCTCCATTGAGCCCCAGGTCACACAGCCAGCAACACTGAGAACACGTCTCATAGGGCCAAACAAAAAAAAAAGAAGACATTTTAAACTTTCATGACTGCAAAGGAATCTGTGCTGTTTGGCCTTTTAAGGATTAACTCTTTGTTCTCAGAGTGCTGGACGATCAATAACAGAGAGATAGAGATAGAGAGAGAGAAAGACCACAGACGTCTCTATTCCAAAACACGCACATACTGCCCCTACCGTTTACTGGATACACATATATTCAGTTTTACTCTGAGAACATATACAGTACGCGTAAAGGTGAACAGTTGTCACTTTTGCGTGTTTTATTTCAGCACAAAGCCTGCATATTATTCATTAAACACCTGCTAGTTTAACCAAGTGCTAAATGTGCTGAAATAGCGCTTGCACAGTGAGTGTTTAGGTCATTGTCATCCTTTGCTGCCTCATTTCTGTACTTTTATAGATTTTGTAGATAAACTCAGTTCAGGATTATTTGTTGTATTTAGCGCTTTACATTTACAGCTTTCATTGTTGACATGCTCTTCGTGCTGCAAAATGTAAGTCGGAATGGACATGCCTAATAAATCTCTCTGAAGAAATCTGATGTAAACAGATCAAATCCATCAATAACACATTTTTGGACTAAGCATTCTAATGAATGTCTAACCTCCTGCCATGAAAACTTTACATGACTGAAGTAATAAAGGTCTGAACTCCTGTTTTGAATTTGTATGTTTTGATATCCTGAAACCAATTAAGAAATTATAATTTCTCCCTTCGAGACAGTTAAATATTGAACTTTGAATCTTAGGCCTTTTGAGTGATCAAGATTCATTTAGTTTTTTGAAAGTGAAAACGTGAAATGAATGTAAACAAACAAGCCTCTAATCTAGTGGAAATCCAGGAGATTTTTTTCTTTTTTTCACTTCATGTCACCTTAATGCGCTAAATGAGATAAACCTACTTTTTAACCGATGGGGATAGTCAAGTATTTTGAGTGATCACGTTTTTATTGTATGGAAAAGAGCAGGTTTGGCATTTTGGTCATTGGGAAAACATACATTTAATGTGATATGCAGGTGAGTAGTTCAAATAAAATCTGTGTGACTCAATTAAACTGACCACATTTATACATTAAATTTCTTTCAAAATGAAGTAGATAAAGACTTTTTTGTGCCAAAAGTAAGCATCTAGGTTCATTTTACAGATGTTTCCATAATTGTATGTATTTATTTAAATATTTGTATTTAATTTTATCCCATTTCTTCTCAAATCCCAGTCCCAGTCCCAGTGGTCTGTTTTGGGTGAGAATTAGGAGAATGCCTGATATGAACTTCCTGTGTTGTGAGGTCACGCAGATTATTAGCACAAAAATTGAACACTCTAAAATCATCTCTCAGGTACTCGTTCAGCTCACATTCTGCCAGCCCGTCACTCCTGATTATCAGATTTAGCTTTAGCACACATTCTCACAGAGGGAGGGCAGAGAGGGGAGGAGAGTGAAATAAAGCATTCAAGGGTCCCGCTCCATGAGTGCCAGCTCGGCACACGCTTGTGTGCGTAATGAGTGTGACGTTTGTTATTTTGTGTGTGTGTGTGTGTGTAGAGGCGAGGCCTGTGATCATGTGTACTGACAGTTACCCCCACCCTCCTCACTCAGCTCAAGTCTCGGTGAGAAAGAGTCTAATGAGAGGTTCACAGGCTGTGAACTGATGGCCCCTCTCCATCCACCTTCACACATATACACACACTAAACCTGAGCAGCTGGCGCCCACACCACTGGTTCAATGTCACATATCTTACTCTCGCTTTTCCACACTTTCATCTGCCTTGTGTGCCACCTGAGACTTCACACATACACACACAGTAGACTATGTGGAGACAGAAGCTGGGCTAATGAGCATGGATATTCTCAAGCCCATTGCTCTGTTCTCTGCTGGGTGTGGAGTAGAAATGAGTATGTGTGTGTATGAAGACTCTGCTTTATTACAGGTGAGAATAGAGGGTCAAGAGGAGTTAATGTGCCAGTCTAGCACCAATGCTGTTTGGAGGAACAGGGCTGGGAACTTTCCTTCTCTGTGTGTGATAATGTAAAAAAATGTAAAACACATTGTCGGTAGGGTATCCTCACAGATTTAGTTGTATTATTCAATACACATCTTTTTATTATAAAGTTTGTATTGAACATCAACAAAATGCATGTTTGTATTGTGTTTTGGGGAAACAAAAGATATGCTGTCTGAAACTGTCAGCAAGTGGTCACTTACTCAGCACTGATGGTGGCTGGGAGTTTATTCAACTAATGGCATTTTTTAATCCCATTTTTGTTTACTTTTTTTATGAACACATTCAACTTGTTTTTCATACTTAAAATGTATACCATTCAGACATTTGGGCTCAGTAATTAAATAAATTTTAATATTACAAAATAAATGCTGTTCTTTTTAACTTTGTTCATCAAAGAATCCTTTAAAAAGTATCACAGTTTCCACAAAAATATTAATCAGCACAACTGTTAATAATACTGTTTTCAATTGATAATAATAAGAAATCTTTCTTGAGGATCTTGCTATCACAGGAATAAATTACATTTTAAAATATATTAAAAATATATCTGTCTGCCTTAATGCTTTCCATCCATTAAATGACTCTAAATGACCACTAAAAATATTACCGACCCCAAACTTTTGAATGGTACAGATTTTATTCATTTATTAATTTAAAATATTTGAATGTTAAATATTAATAATGTAATGTTAAATACCATTAATAGTGTAAATTATATAATAAATTAATATGAATTTAAAAACCATTTAATTGTTTGGAAAGTTTTAAAATCAATTTCAATAAGTGTACATTTTTATTTATTTTAATTGTGTGTTTTTAGGATACATGTAATGCTAACATAGACATTGGTCAAGACAAGAAAATATTAAAAATGTAATTTACACTACTAATTTTTTTAAATACAATTAATAATTTTGTGATATAAATGACAATATTGTGGAAATGTTAATGGTGACATAATTGTCCTGTGTAGCATGTACAGTATGACCACTGTTGTTGTTATAAGTTAAACTATGAGAGTTTGAAAGGTGTTTTGGTAACACATTACAATAAGGTTAATTCATTAACATTAGTTAACTACCTTGGTTAACATGAACTAAGAATGAACAGTTGAAGAAAGACCCATGCAGCTACAAAATTTACTATACACATTTTTTTCTCACAGACCGAAGGTATATATTTTACAGAAGGGCGAAGTGTGCCCAGAGTTGACACATGGGCTTGCTAAGGGCTCTGAGACCTCGGGTCAACCATGTGTGAGTGTGTTCATGCATCTGTGAGTGTGTGTATGTGTGCGTATGAGTGCCTTCAGGTGCAAAGTGTGTGATATGCTGTTCTCCAGCTGTAGCAGATGTGAAAAGGAAGCCCGCACAGGGGACACAGGGCCACAGGGTCGCCAGAGAAACGACCACAGCTGTGGCCCTTTCACACACACTCAAAAGCATGCATACTTTCTCACCCTATCTCTCAAAGATTCAAGTTTCATTTTGATACATCTGACCAGAGACATTTTATTCTTCACTGTCTGAGTTCAAGTCCAGGACCTTTTCCTTCCCCTTTTTTGACTGATAGGACATAAATGGCTGATAACATAATAATATCAGCTGATGTCCAACATCGCAGATATTGATTTTATCAGCCAATACTAATAGTTGCCCGTTGCCCAATGCATTTATATCACAATTTGAATCAAATATAGTTTTGGGTGCTACTATTAATTCGTGTAATTCAGTACACTTTCCATCGCTCTCATTTTCTTGTCTTTCAAGTGTGAAATTTCTGTGAAGGGCCAGTATTGGCTTATGTCTACTAGTAAGCCATGGGTCAGTTGCAAAGACAACAGTTCAAGTGCAGACAACATTAATACAGAGGAGCATGTGTGCAAAACATTAGCCTTGAATTCTTAGCCCATAAATTAAATGTGTTTTACTTGGATACAACACTGGATTCTAAAACCGGCTTTAGAAAAATACACTAGTTTCTAGAAAAGTGCGTTTTTTTTGTCTTCTGTCTCCTTGTGTCTTTCATTTGCATCTTTACGACCAAGAAATGATCTGACGGGAAGACGCATGGGCTGATCATAAACGGTGTGTTTTAGCAGTCAAGAAAGTGTGTGTGATGGAGAATGTGCAGAATGGGTATGTACGATTTACTTAATTTACATAGGTATTCTCATTAGCATAGTTGGGTACGCTGCTGGCCTCTACGCCCTAAACACGGATCTATCCATCCACTCATGCTACGCGACTGTATAACCCAATAAGCGTAATCCTGACAATGAACTGTGCTAATCACATTTAATATGCAAATGAGATTATCTAAACTTTGGTAAACATTGGCTAATGTTGCAAAACAGGAGATTTTGGGGTTGGGGAGGGTGCTGAGAAGCAAATGCGGTAAATCACTACTCCCCTCCTGTTATTTGCTTTATTTGTTTACTGGGCTTCTAACGTATAAACAGTACAAACTCATTTTAGGGATTGTGGAGCTTTAGGGACGTGTGTGAGGTGGCCAGAGCCTCTGTGTGGCTGGATGCAAAAATGGTGGCAAAGCAATTAAATTCTCATTTAGCTCGAGCGATTAAAACAGACACAAATACAAATCATATTATGCTCATCTGGACGTGAAGGCGTATTGTGCAACAGCCCTGCTGAGAGCAGTTCCTTTCCTGTTTCTTTTCGGAGAGATTCATTTTGCTGTGATGTGGCTGGTTAACATCAATATCACTGCTACAGTAATGTATATATTTAAACGATACATATTTAATATTGAGTAATGTGCAATTTAGACACCATATTGCAGCTACCTTGTTTGCGCCACCAGTGAATAGAGTTTCAAAGGAACCCATATTAAAATCAGCTACATCTCCACACAATGCACAACTTGTTTAATTTCTGAATTAATCAGTATTGTTGAAGAAATTTGGTGAGTGAATGATTTGTGGCTTTTTTCTGAAATCCCATACTTTCTGAGTAGAAGTTTTTTTGGGATAAAAAATTCCTTTGTGACTGCTAAAATAGTATGTCCTATACAGTATGCAGTCTGAATGTAATCCGGACATACTGCATTTTCCATGTTGTCATTTTCATGCTGTGACCTACAAAGCGTCAGTTGCATCGCTTTACTGGCATTTACAAATCCTCTCCCATGGCCTCATGGGATAGTAAAGTGTCCATCGTATATCCACATTTCAGAATCTTGCCGGAAGTAGTAAGTCAACCGGATATACTACACTTTTCACATACTGTTTTTTTGTCTTCTTTCTTGCCTGTATATGATTTCTAATGCAGCCAATGATTCATTAATAGTCACTTTTTTCATTTCTGAATGATTCAATTTAATGATTCATATAGACAATCACTTGTCACCACCTACTTGCATATTGATGTACTGCTGTTATAGGTTGCATTTTGCATCAGTTTTCATATTACTTTTTTGCATAGGTGCTTGCAACAACACATTGTTGTAATTAATGATTATACTGTAGCAACACGTAATATATGAAAAATTAAAATTGTACTTTTAAGCATTACTCTGTAACTACAATAATGAAGCTAGATCAGGGATTCCTAAACTCCCATTCATGAGGGAACTGCAGGGGGTTGGTGAGTTGATGAATAGCTAAACATTTAATAATAAAAATGTTCAAATTAATACATCATTTTAAACTAAAAACTAAATTTAAAAAAAAGAAAATGTAGTAAAAACATGTTTAACGGTTTTGGTTTAGACTTTTTTTGGCCCTTTCTCCTACACACACCTATCCATTACCTGCAAGAGTGTGAGAGTAATTGTTAATTGAATATATATTTTCTAAATTTATTTATTTATTTATTTATTTTCTCTCTCTCTCTCTCTCTCTCTCTCTCTCTCTCTCTCTCTCTCTCTCTCTCTCTCTCTCTCTCTCTCTCTCTCTCTCTCTTAAACTAGAACATGACACCAATATAATTTGCACCATATCATTTTTCAATGAGACCCCCGGAAGCATGACTTTAATAAAATTTAAAAAAGTCAGTGAAACAGTGTTCGGGATGACTACACCAGCACTAGACTTTCCAAGAGCTTTAGGCAGACACATAGGGAGCTTTTCTCATTTTTCTGTTCCTTTCTCTTTTTTACCCTCTCTCCTTCTCTTCGCTATACACATCTGGTGGGTCCGCTGACAAGCTCTTGAACTGTTGACAATAAGTTGATGGGCTAAAGCCCCCCAATAAACATCTCTGGTGCCACCTCGGCCCAGCTGCTAGTGTTTAGGGCTGAGTTGAAAGTGGCCGAGTAGCGAGGCCTGAGTGTCATTAGGCACTCTGTTTATGTCTGCATGCATGTGGCCTGGCCAGAGATTCGACACTTTTCATCACATTCTTGGGTTGCCTGTGCAGGAATCCAGTTGCAAAACACATAAAAGTAAAAGAGAGACCATGAGCCCTCTCCCTGGAGTGGGCCGCAGAGCGAATCGAAGGCTATTCAAAGCTAACAGTGCAATGTCCTTTGTATCATGCTACATTCTAGAAAGCATTTGTTTAAGGTGTCTGTGTAAGATTGGTCCACACTTGCTGTTTGGTGCTGTTGAACAAGTTGATCTTAGGAGATAGACAGGTAAAGAGAAGGGCTATTGGTTTATAATCACTACTACTAGGCTATGTCACATATATGGACCTTATTTCTGTCAGGACCACTATCGTCAAATATGATTGACAATTAGCATACAGTTTGGATTGGCGGTATGGTTCCGTTCTGGACGAGAACTCCCTGCGCATCCATGCAGCCTAGCATGGATAAGAGCAGGGAGAGCCGCAACAACCCCCCTTGGGGTAAACAGAACAGAACCAACATGAATGTATGCGAATATATTTAATTCAAGATTTTAAAGTACAACATAATTCGAGAATTTATTCTGATTCTAGGGGAATCAGAATGCCAAATCCTGACTGGGCGAGAGGAGGAGCTGGGGATGGAGGAGGGTAATTCGCTCCTGAGAAACGCGATGGCTGCTGATAATACTGAAGAAGCTTATAATATGTATACAGTGATAGGTGTCGTATTCTTATAGGTAGATGTGGATCAGCTGAAAGCCAGCTGATGCGAGTTTGACTAACGTGACCTGCCAGAACTAACGCTACGCTTGATATGTGCTGTAAAGCCAATATCAGCAACCTGCTTCCTATATTGAAGATTGTTTTGAGACTGTGAAAGAGTCGTGACACTTTGAAATCAAGCAAGAATGCATCCAACTGGATTTCTGAATATCTGAATATTCTCAAGATTTGATCACAAGAGAGAGCATCAATTCATAAACTTTTGCAATTATCTTCTCTATGTCCTTCCTACGAACCATTGAAATGAATGTATTCACATAATGGTACAGAGTATTATATCAGTTTTTCTTTCTCACACACAAGCTTACTTGTTCCTGTGATCCACCTGCTCCACCTGGCCGTCAGCTGTCCGGCCAAGGTGGAGGCCCAACCATCTTATCGTCCAGGAGAAGCTTAATATGAGGAGATTAGATGGAACAGAGGAGATTACAGCTTGGCCTTTAATACGTCGTCCTCTTACCTAACAGGAACCTGATCCAAATCCACCACGGGGCTACAAGGCCATCACTACGTCCAACATACACAAGAGGATATGTGACGTACACATAGACAGATACACACCAGATGATGAGTGGGTGGCAAAGAAGGCAAGAAAAAAAAAGATGAAACAGCAATGGAAATGAAAGAGGCGGAGCTTTTGGTGAGAGAGAGTGAAAGAGTGAGATGGGATGGAAGAGGTGTTCCCCATATAAAAGCCTCTTCACTGGTTTGGAAAATTAGCTGGGTCCTGTGGTCTACTGGAGCCTTTTATTTATTGATGTAAAGAAAGATAACTACGCCACCTTCCGTATTCGCTCCATTTGCATGAGCAAGGGAAGATTAGGAGTGAAAATCAAACCAAATAAATAAATCCCTCTTTTTCCCTCTCTTCACCTCCCCTTCCCTTCCCAGACACACACTCACCCCTCTGCCATAATAAACACTTTGCAAAAAGTCGCAACAAAGTTTATTTTTCAGACAATCACTGCCAGACTGTCCATGGATGTATGCTATATTAATCTCAAAGCTCAAAGAACGTTGTTTATTGGCTGCAAAGGTTGGAAAGTAAAAGCTGCCCAACATAACCATCAAATTAAACTGGTTTAAACAACGTTGCTGTAAATGCACACTTGTATATGTGAGTGGTGTACATGCAGTATTTGAGAATAGAGTCATGTGGCAGTGTCTTAGCAGCTTAACATCTTCTGCAGGAGTTTGAAAGTCGCATATTCACGAGTCTCAGGTTGACATCCAAATGTGGTCTGGTTTCACTGAAGTGTAAAGGAGAAGGGATCCAATCAGTTTCGCTTACTCTGAATGCCATTTTGAATGTGTTTGAGTAGCAGCGCTAAATCTTTCGTCATGATTACTGCCACCTTCTAATGTCTATCCATCACGCTTTCTCACTCTCCCCTGTGCGGGGTTGTCAGAAATAAAACTAAATATCTTAACACTAAGTCAAAATTGAATTGAGATTGCCATTTAATTTCTAATTCAATTCTGAATTTAAATTGATGTAGCAAATATGATGCCGATTTTAATTTGATTTAATTACGAAATTTGTATTACCATGTTATTTTCGTATTATTTATATTAATATTTTACTTAATTTTAGTGTTAGTAATTTTGTTATTTGTTTTGGTAATTGTATATGTTTTTTATTTTAATTTTAATTTAGCTTTACTACATTTTTCTTTCAGTTTAATACATTTTAATAATTGACACCGTATATACACCAGATGCAATAAGTGGCACAATGCAACATGACAAGAGCATATAGAACCCGTCTACACTGGATGTGGTGCAGCGTGACACAACAAAACAAATCCCAGACACGAAGGACAAATGGATTTGAAACGTTCACTTTGTCGCGTTTAGTGTGGAAAGCTTCCAGCCGTTGTGCCACAGCATGACAATGGTCTCGTTCAGTTAGTTGCCATGGCAACATTTAACATTTTCATTAAACCAACAAATTGTTCGATTTTATTATTCATATTTATTTCAACTATAGCAACACTGGTTATTAATGTTGTTTCTGACTTAAAAAGCACGATTTTAGAAGTAAAAAATAAACATTTGGAATCTGAAGGTGATGGATGGATGGATGGATGGATGGATGGATGGATGGATGGATGGATGGATGGATGGATGGATGGATGGATGGATGGATGGATGGATGGATGGATGGATGGATGGATGGATGGATGGATGTTCCGATGTATGGATGGATGTATGGATGGATGGATGGATGGATGGATGGATGGATGGATGGATGGATGGATGGATGGATGGATGGATGGATGGATGGATGGATGGATGGATGGATGGATGGATGGATGCCCCGATGGATGGATGGATGGATGCCCCGATGGATGGATGGATGGATGGATGGATGGATGGATGGATGGATGGATGGATGCCCTGATGGATGGATGGATGGATGGATGGATGGATGGATGGATGGATGGATGGATGGATGGATGGATGGATGGATGGATGCCCCGATGGGTGGATGGATGCCCCGATGGGTGGATGGATGCCCCGATGGATGCCCCGATGGATGGATGCCCCGATGGATGGATGGATGGATGGATGGATGGATGCCCCGATGGATGGATGCCCCGATGGATGGATGCCCCGATGGATGGATGCCCCGATGGATGGATGCCCCGATGGATGGATGGATTGTTAACTAAATTTAAAAAAGAATATGTAGTGAAAACTTATATAATGTTTTTGATTCTTTCTTTTGTTGTAGATTTTTGACTTTTTTGGTCCTTTCTCCTACACACCTATCCATGCAGGTGTGCGAGGATAATTTTATATATAAAAAAAATATTAAAATATAATTATTTATTTATATTTAATACATTAACTTTGGTGGACCAGGATGGAAGGAAACTTCGTTTCCCAGAAATCTTTGCGTGTGTTGAATTTTTTTTCCTGTGGGGTGGGGCCAATTTGATTCAAATGCACATTTACTGTATAATTGAAAAGGGGACCAGTTCTTCAATTTTGTACAACCACCAAGAAAAGGGGGGCTAGTGCAAATAAGGCCAGTGACGCTTTCATCCACACACACATGTGGGTGTTCAATGATAAACACACTTATCACACACTTGGTCTGCAGGACTGGAGGGCATAGATGTTCGCAAACAGCCACAGTACAGACAGGAGCAGTCCTGAGTGTGTGTATTTGCCCCTCCTTCTTCTCTAGGAGTCCTCAACAGGGCATAAAATGGGCATGTGCTTGTGGGCCAGTGAAGCCCAGCCTGAGCTCAGCTCTTGCACTGCTGCCCCGCTCGGCTTCCAGATGTGGCCTCGGCGGCTTTTTCTCATGTGGATTGAAATCAACATTATGTCAGCTTTGCATGTGTCCTCTCCTC
This sequence comes from Phoxinus phoxinus, assembly GCF_949152265.1. NCBI lineage: Eukaryota > Metazoa > Chordata > Actinopteri > Cypriniformes > Leuciscidae > Phoxinus > Phoxinus phoxinus. The sequence continues at coordinate 14,639,119 of NC_136889.1, read as the reverse complement.
TCTTCTCCTTTCCGTTCTCCTTTACTGTCCTCTCCTCATTGTTCATGCAGCTCATTCGGCTAATGAACCAGTACAAGCACAAAGTGCATTTTATGAGAGAGATAGTCACATATTCAAAGGGGACATAAAACCCCACATAACAACAGCACAGATGGAACAGAAGCACATGACAGACAACCCCGTTCAGAAAAAAAAAGCAAGTATGAGGAATGTGTCAAGAAAAACAGCCTCTTTATTCTATCCACTATTACTGTCTCTTTTTGTCTTCTCTTGCCCACCTGTGTCCCAGCAGCAATTAAGGACCCCGGTGGATCCAATCAAGGAATCACACGAATGGCTGAATGTGAGTTTATATTCAAAACTCTGAACATCTACATTTGCATGTATATTTGTGTGTGCGTCAGCGTAAATTAGGAGGTGAATTGAGAATGCATTTTAAATTGTTCATTTTAAATCCTGAATTTGAATTGACGTAGCAAACAGAATGCAGACTTGCAATTTGAATCAGAATTTAAGGACGTGGAATTAAAGCTTTAATTTAAAGCAATTCATATAACTAATTTTTAAATAGAAAATAAAAGTTTATAAAGGCAAATTTTGAATGTTGGATGAACAAACCCTTTGAAAGTTTTTAAAAAAAAGTTTCAATTGCTTAGAAGTTTTAGGTTTTTGACCTTATGGACACAATCAGTCAATGTTTTAATGTAGATAATGTTTGAAATGCCACCTTTTTATTAACACTTTATTTTACAGTGCCAGTTACACGTTACATGTAGTTACTATAGTATTAACAATAAATTATGCATAATTACATGCAACTAACCCTAAACCAAAACTTAACCCTATAGTTAATTAATATTCTCAGGATATAAGTGTTTAATTGCACTGTAACAAGGACACGTTATATGTCTCTTATGCTCACCTAGGCTGTTAATTTAATTGAAAAAATACAGTAAAATCTGTAATATTGTGAAATAGTATTACAATTTAAAATAAATGTTTTCTATTTGAATATATTTTAAAATATAATTTATTCCTGTGATGGCAAAGCTGCATTTTCATCAGCCATTACTCCAGTCTTCAGTGTCACATGATCCTTCAGAAATCATTCTAATACTGTATGCTGCTTTGTTGCTTAATAAATATTTGCTCAGTTTATCAATGTTGAACACATTCCTGAATTCCTGAATCCTTCCTGAATAAAAGTATGAATTAATTAATTAATTTAAAAAGAATTCTTACTGACCTCAAACTTTTAATCGGTAGTGTAGGTGTAGGTATAGATTTAGATATAGATTTGGGTCAGTGTATCAGGACAGTTTTACCCTATAAGAGAGAGAGAGAGAGAGAGAGAGAGAGAGAGAGAGAGAGAGAGAGAGAGAGAGAGAGAGAGAGAGAGAGAGAGAGAGAGAGAGAGAGAAAAGAGAACACTTATATAACTTACTCTGTCCATACAGTATATCTATCAGTATAAGCATCTGTTCTGATTGTTCTGATTTTGTACTTACCAACATTACCGCTTGTTTTTTGCCATCACATTTTATCTTTTCAAGTGGGTTTATTTCCTCCAGAGGAGACCTTTGTGCTGCACTGTACGCTCACAAAGAAACAAAGAGCGATATCTCATAAAACATAACAGAATTACAGCCTGAATGAACACACACACACATGCGCACACGCGCAATCATACATAAATATGAGCCACACACATTCTCTCCCTGGGTTTTGCACTCATGCAGGGGCTTTATAGAGAGACATGAGTAAAACCAAATCAATACAGAAGGCCATACTGATGAAGAATGAATCTGAAAGTGATTATATCTGTAAACAGTGATCAATATGGAAGCTGTTGCGCAGAGTGCAAGATAAAATCCAGCCCCGATAAATTCTCCATCACTTCACTGTCCTTCACTGGAGCTTAATATCATCAGTATGCAATCGCAGCGCCAAAGTCATTTTCAACAATATGTTTTACTATCACTGTCACAGATTGAAAGCAGCTCACTCGTTTTTAACGTTTGAGAAAGCGTATGGTCGCTAAAGGCAGATCGTTGTTTATATGCTCTGCGTGATCTGTTGTTATTTCTGGCAAATGGTCATCGTCTGACTTGCTCGTCTCTATCTCTCCTCCGTTTCTCTCTCGGCCTGTCTACGGTGCTGTGATTCGGGTGAGGATGGTGGACTCGTGACAGATCAGGGCATTCAGGCTGGTGACATTCCTCCTGGCGAGCAGATCCATCCTGGGCAGGGGGTGAAAAATGCAGCGGCGCGCTACTGCTCAGCTGCAGATGAATGGAGCTATCTGTCTTGTCACGAGGGGTCGGCGGGAGAGGTTACAGCCCAACTGTACCTGGTCTCCGGTGCTGACGCCTGCACGCCGCTTTCCTTTACAAGGGAAGAAACAGAGGGGGGAGGGAGAGAGAAACGAATCCTGCCCCATCAAGCACTTCTTCAGTCCCTCCAGAGCTCATCTCACTTCCCATCATCCTGCAGTCCTGCTGCCCTGAGCGCAGGCTTTGACACATCTATATGTTTTTCCTTCTGACCTTTCAACGTCCTTTCTGTCAGCACCTGTAAACCATAAGCTGATGTATGAGGGCAATTTTTAGCGGTGCCACTTGTTTCTGAGTGATTGCGCAAACTTTACATTTGGGGGGCCTGCCACCCTGCCACCTCCTCAACATCTCTTTATTTGCTTTGCTTGAGATTGAGGCAGAGAAACTGAGGGGAAGGAATAAAAAAGAGGATAGGGGAGGGGACGGGGGAGTCCATTCTCAACAACCTCCAGGCAACAGGCCTGCACTTTATCAGTCTAGCTAGCTGAACCCCCCCTGGCCAGTTCAAATAGACCGATTTCAAATACATACTTGAACAAACAAACTCCTGTACAAAGAAACCAGAGAAATGCTAAACTTTCAATGGAATACTGATCTCACATGTTAATATCTAATCATGCGTCTAACCAGTTTGTTTTCAAACATGGGCCAGAAGGGGGGTTAGCAACAATGTATTTAAAAAAAAAAAAAAAACTATAACAAAAATTTTTTTTATTTTTAAATGTGCAATTTAACGTTTAGAGATATACATTTTATTTAAAACATACACAAAAAAAATCATTCAAAAAAGTAAAAAGATTGTACATATTGTTTTTGGGATGTCATGTCAAAGGTAACATGTTAACTTAAGATATTAATAGTAATTAAAAAATTGTAATACATTAAAACATTTCATTGTAATGCATTTACAGAATTTGTGTAATAATGTTTTTTTTACTGCTTTCTGAAGACTGTCTAAAGTTGGAAATCATGGGAAATTATATTTATTGTGAAAAGTGGATTGAGTTGAAAAGGTAAAGGTCTCAAGTACAGTTCTCAAACTATTAAAATATTATCTAAATATTTAAATTAAAATAAAATAAAATAAATTACAATTTTAAATATTTTAGATAATATTTATATAATTTGCTTTAGCACAATGACAACATAAAAGCCAATTATTTAACTGAGGAAATTATAAAATCTTTATAATATCACATTTCATTTTTTGTCTAGTTTTTTTTCTCTATACATAGATATATTTCTATAAAAATATATTTTGAAGGGGAGTTCTTTACAAGGGGATAATCATATTTGTTGGTCCTTGGTATTAATATGTTTAAAAACCTGTTCTAATCTAAATGAAAGAGCGTCCTAAGAATGTAATATGTTTTATTTTGCTTTAGTATAGTTCTCTTGTTTGAACATATGTTTGCTACTATCACAGTAGCTTCATCAGATACGCTGTGTAAAAAAAAAATAAAAAAAAAATACAGTTTAACCCTTAAATGCATGAATGTTTTACCAATCATTATTACATATTCGGGTCTTTAATGACCAGATATCTAACATGGATGGACTTCTACCTGCCGCGATAATATAAAAACAAAATAATAAAGCATATTTTGTTACCTTTTAGAGCTTGGAAAGGGTTCAGTTTGAGCAATTGTGTTATACCACCATCACTGTCCTCATCAGAGGCAATTTCATTCAGTATTTGGCTCATATTCGCCATCTCAAACATATTCCCAAAACTATATTTTTCAACATGTTCAAAATCGACATTTTGATTTTGATCGCTGACAGTTTCTTCACCAGATCCACTATCAAGCGACAGTGACACTAATATTTCATTGCGTTCAGTACTTGCTCTGCAGCAATTGCTGAGCCATTTCAAGTTTTGCTGATGATACTTTCTATTCTTTTGTTTTCTGCCTGCAGTAACTATGAGTGAAACGTCACTTCATCTTTGTGTATCTGACATTGCCACCTTGTGTATTAAAGGTGAATTGCACTTATTCAGTCATCAAAGATTAAATTATTGTTGTGCAAAAAATATATATACATATACTGTTATACACCTCGGGTCATTAGCAACCTTATACAATTTTTACAAAAAAATGAATGGCAAACCAGGCACTCTTTTATAATTTTTTATATATATTTAAATTGTTTATAATGAATTGATTGAGGAATGCTAAGAAGGTTGATGTCTAACTTTAAAAAATGAATGAGGAGGAGGGTATGAATGATGTCCCAGGTCACTATAGACCCAAGGTATGCGTTTAGGGGTTAAAAGAAAATACTATTTCAGTCTTTCTAATTCAAAATTTCCTGATTTATTCATTGTGATACTTGAAGAATCTTTGTAATTATTTGTGAAATTTACTTTTTTTTTCAGTGTATATTTTACCATGCATGGCTCTCAGAAATATTTAAATTCTTATTACAATCTCCCAGCAGCATCAACCATAAACCAAAAAATAAATGATGCTGTGTCCCCCGTGTCCTGTGGTAGATGCTGCAGAAAACTTGTGTGCACAAGCTTCACAGTGTCCTATTATTCTCTGTGTTTGGCACTTTGAACACTTTCTGGTGACATATGTTTACTGTCACATCCTGAACACTTGGGTCAGCTGCCTCTCTACTCTTCTCATCACAAACTCTGACAGCCTAACAAAGCAGTCATTAGACAGCCTCTCAGACACGACTAGCACACCCTCTTTACTTTAGGGAAAACTAGCATAATAAAATAAGAAGCAGAGAGTTAGTATCCGCCCAAAACAAACACACACAAAAACAAAACCTCATTTCATCTCTTTTTTAGATTTTCTTTCTTTCTAACCCTCCCCTGGTTCTTGGTCTCCATATTTACAATTTAGCATTATGACATTTTAATTTGTGCAACTTGAAAATAGCACTTTCAGTGGTATAAATATGGAGTGCCACTCCTGTGAGAAAAGCCTTTATACTTTAGTAGGTTAAAACTAATACAAACAAAACTAGAATTATTAATTATAAAAAAAAAAAAAAAAAAAAAGGAAAGAGAGAAAGGCAAAATCCCTACATTTCAATATCATTTGCATTTCAATTTCGAGTCAGATTTTCAGCAACTTGACTGTTTTCCCTCCTCCTGCGTTCTCTCTAATATCTTGCAGGATCAAAGGCTTTCATTAGGTTTAACTCCTCCAAGCATTGTTTGCCTCCTAGGACTACAACAAAGTTCCCTCAGTGTGCTTGATTCAGAAGAATAGAGAATTAGTTATTCCTGGACTAATCTGACATCAAACAGTGGAGAGTAAGATAAAAGTGACAATGGTGACTGGGGAAGATTGGCCATACGTCTCCACAGGCTCACAGAGCAGTGAAGCTCACACTCTCACACCTGAAACACAACCTTTACATGAGAATGATGGCTAATAATCATAATTAATATTATTATTTATCATCATTATTAATAATTATTATTATTGTTTTAGTTATTGTGTGACTTCTATTGACTTAAATACTTACTTTATCAGGCTTTCTTCATTTGATTAGGTCTGATAAATGTGAGTGGTTTGCTGTACGATGATGGACAATTTATTGGTGTTGTGCTTTTTGAGTTATAAGCACTTTGGTCCATTTTTATGGTTTTTAAAGTGCTTCATAAATAACATTTGAGTAGATTTGTTGTTGTTTTATTATTATTATTGATATTATTGACAATATTATTATTGATAAATAAATAATATAAATTATTATTTTTATTATTCATTTCTCTATCGAGTTTTCAATTATTTAATATTAACAGACCCTACTATCATCATCATTGCATTTTTAATAATGTTTTAGTCATATTTCCAGTCAAAGAAATACCTCACTTTCACTTTTTATTTCCATCTTTTTTTTATATTAAATCCCAGCCAACTCCCAGAGAGTAATGAATTAAGATATCTTATATGTCCAGGATATACTGTGGATATCTCTGTGGAATCACACCTTTATTACAGATGGCTGGATGAAATCTTCATCCAGCTCCCTTCATTCAGTTAGCTGCCATTCTTACAGTCCTATAAAATAATTATATCCTAGAATTACAGGTTTTTAATCTAAGGCATATGCAATTACTCATTGAGATAAGTTGTCTTAATATGATCGTCTGCTTTGAATAACTTGGTTTACACTCTTGATCCTGGTATGATTGTGGTCCTGGTATTCCCTATACGTTATGGGGAAAAAATGTCCCCACAAAGACAGAAATACCAGTAATTTTTTACCTTGTGGTGATTTATTTATTTTTTGGTCCCCATGAGAAAATGTCTTTTTGAAAATGTAAAAATGCAGAAAGTTTTCTCTAAGGCTTTAGGGGTAGGTTTAGGGGATATAATATACAGGTTGTACAGTATAAAAATAATTATGTCTAAGGAAAGTCCCCATAAAACATGGAAACCATATGCGTGTGCGCTTGCGTGCGTGTGTGCGTGCGTGTGTGTGTGTGCGTGTGTGTGTGTGCGTTTGTGTTTGTGCGTGTGTGCGTGTGTGTGTGTGCGTGTGTGTGTGTGTGTGTGTGTGTGTGTGTGTGTGTGTGTGTGTGTGTGTGTGTGTGTGTGTGTGTGTGTGCATGGTAAGGCCCCAGTTGAAGGAAGCAGAGCAAATGCCCACAGAGGTGTGTATCCTTTAGGACCTATAGGTCTCCTTCAAACTCACCTCAGCTTTTACCTTCCTCTGACAAAACTCCTATCATAAAGTGTACGCACACAGACACACACACACACACAAATCCGCATGCATTTCTGTAAAGAGAAGCATTTCATCTGTATCTGACTCTGAGAAGTGAAGTGTGCAGATTATTATTTTCTATACCTTGTAAAATGACTGATCATGGATAAAAAGCTGAATGAGTTCAAATGAGCAGTCAGAGAAATAATTACCTGAATTCTCATAGTGTAATTTTCTGTAATCGTCAATAATACGAGATCTCTAGAGCCCTACTGCTAGGCTAGACTAAATAATTGTGATTTGATTCAATGTCACTTCCTGTAGATATAGATCTTTCTCTTTAAGAGGCCAGTACCTGACAAAAAGCTTAAAGATTAATTTGCATAATGAAGTTTGACAGGAAAATGATTTAATTACAGAATTTTTTAACTGCTTCCCTCAATCTCCCTCACTCTCATTCATAATCAGATTTACACACACACATACACAAACAATTAACAGATGGTATCACAGACAAAATTGTGAATGTACTCCTGTTAACCTCTACCAGCCTTTCTGCTATTCTGAAACCACCACTGTATATATTTATATTTTTCCCATGTCCTTTCATTTTGATGTTTTGGATATGCATGTGTGCAGGATCCAAAATTAACTGTCGCTGAGATCCATATGCAAGAAAATTGGCTTGTGTGAGTGAATAAACATAGGAACTGCAACATTGCATGGTTAAAATTAAACTGTGACAATGATAGTCTGACTTTTGTTGATGCTATGCAAGTGTCAAATCAAAGACCTTTGTGTTTTCTAACAATTTTAGAAGACAATCATCATTGAAGACATCAGATCCGATTCTTATCTATTAAGTTGACACATTTAGAATGTTTCTCACTTTAAGCCACCAAATAAAACTATTGTTAATTTGTGTTTTTGTGAGTTACCACAAATAGTTAATGAAAAACATCTAAATAATTTCTCAAATATATATTTTAATAAAAGGTCATGCGTGCAAAATACCCTAATGTTACATTTTTATGTGTAGTAAACTATGTTTATGGCCTGTACATTTTCTCAATCCATCTCCATTTGAAGGTGTGGCCAAAAGTGAACTTTGGACCCTGAATGTTTTGCAGCACAAAGAGCTTGAGATGGTAGAAAAGCTCATAGATGGAGTTCAGACAATATGGAGAAGAGACAGAGTAAGGAGGAAGTGGGGTGAATGGAGGTGTGGAGGGGTGTAGAGGGGAGGGCACGGGGGCAGAACAGTCATCAGATGAGGAAGATGACGGGCCGCATCCCCACGAGCTGCCAGATGGCACAGGATCAAAACCTCCAGAGGGGAGTAACATACACAAATATTTGTTCGCATGCTGCTCCGAAACAGAAACGCATGCAGACGAGCATACAAAAAGACACACATGTGCACAGACAAAAGCCACATTTCCCTTGTGTCTCGCAACAGTCATCTGTCTATCTATCGCAGTATCTTCAGTCCTTCGTTGTAGACAACCGCCTGGTTTTGTTTATCTATCTAAGGCCATGTTTCCCTCTTCATCTATATCACTTCTTTAGGATGTTTACCATAACCACCCAACCCCCAGTTCTATGGAATATTCACATCAGTCGCTTAAATTGTGTGTAAAAATAAGTCTCGAACATATAAAATGACTTACGGTTACCTCATTTCCTATACAGTTCACCTCTCAAGGCCATATTAGTCATTTCATAGTTTCCAAATTTGCATATTCAAAGTTTAGCTGGAGGGATTGGTCATTCCCACAGAGACCTGGTCTGGCTGCGCATAAGAATAACGTTTATGAATATGAATTACGTTGATTTTGTTTGTGTCTCATCGATGCAGACACCCTTGGTTCAAAGACCCTGGTCCTTCAGGGGTGCAGATTCGACGATTTCCTCTTTCCTGCAGAAACCTGTCCCGGGCCTGTGATAAGTTGGACAGACATTCATGGGAGATTACCAGTCGGGCCTGCCAAGTGCCGCGGCAGCACCCGTAATAGATACGCTTCGGCTCTAAATCCTAAAAGGCCCCGCTACATCTGTCAAGCACGCCCTGAGAAGTCTCCCCCAGTTCAGATGTTATCACCACTACGCCTGCATCAAAAGATTTAGTGTCCACCCTGGAGGATGGTTATGTAGCACAGTTTGCAGGGCAACACAACAAGTCGGCCAGACCTGGGGGCGAGTGGGAAAGGAGGAGTAGAAAAAGAGGGTGGGTTGAAGAAGAAAGATAACCTGGAGATAGCACACACACACACACAAAAAGGCTTCTGGAGGAAACAGGGAGGGAGGATGAGAGCAAAAACGGTGGCGGCATACAGTACTCCCCCCTTCGCCCTCATCTGTCCAACTGCCTCCTTTTCTCCACCACCACCAGGAGAGAGAGAAGCTGGGTCCACTAGACCAGCGAGAGACATAAAACAGCAGAATAGAGGTAGCGCGAGAGTGGAAGAGAGAGATAAGGAGAAGAAAAAGGGAGGAATAGAGACAGAGAGATAACAGAGTTTGCCTCTGTGTGAGTCTGTAAGTGCCAGATAGAGCGGGCGATAGTGTGTGTGTGCGATAGTGTGTGAGATGGCAGCTCTCTTTCCCCCCTTTTCTTGGACTCCAGCTTGACTTTAATCTGTAGCCTTACCAGATCATTACAGGGCTACTAGGCCTCTGGGAGCTCGGGGAAAAAACTGACACGAGCTGTCTTCTCCTCTCCCCAGCACTGCTTCATCTGGGCTCTATTAAAAAATTTAAAGAGCCTCCAGCAGGTTCTTAGCCCTGAAAATGGACAGTATCCAAGGAAGAACGCAAGAGGGAGCGAAGCCGAAGGGGGGGCTTGAGAGTCAGGCTTGGGCCTGAGCGAGCACGAGCCCAGACAGCTGCACCCAGACCGGGGGAAGGCCCGGCGCGGCTCCCGCTCGCCCCGTCTGCTCCGCCGCGCCGCCGTAAGAAAACATGATTATATTATTATTTCAGGGTCTGCTCCTCGGCACACGGACCGAGGCGAAGGGGAGGGGGTTGAACGGCGAGGCATTTAGGGGATTAGGATACGCACCATCCCCACGGGTCAGCTCCTAATCAGAACCCTCACGAGATTTCACCAAGATTTTATCCTTATGAATAATTTCACCAAAGGCAGGGAAAACGGGCACATTATTTAGAGAGGGAGAGAGTCTTTTGATGTATTTTTCCCTGAATAAGCACGGGTACTCGAGGATTTCTAGCCCTTCAGAGCAACAGGGACTGGCTTATTAAATGCTCCTGCCGCAATGCCTGCGAGCTAGCCGAGATTAATATCAGCGTAACCTGTTACTTAATTCATTATGGGGATACAGGCTAATTTGATTTGATATTATTTTAATAAAGTTCTGTGATATATAAGATTGTTTCAGGCTATCAAAATAATTTTCCAGTTATTACAGTTATTCAACCAAGTCCTTTGATAGCAGCAGTTGGTCCTGGCCTGTCCTGAATACATTAAGCCTTGAATGATTCATCGCTGCTCAGAAATGTTAAGCTGGAGGAGCGATGTGTTGTGCTGATGTTTTCCGCTGCTCTTTACAGGGGTGGGGGAAATGAGAAAGAAAGAGGTATAGGGTATAGAGAGAGTGGGGGAATGAAGAGGAAAATATTTCCACATGCTTGTACGTGTCATCAACGTGTCTCGTTTTTAAAGGCTAATCTCTCATAAGACACAGCGCTATGGATGCCTGAAAAAAAAGCGGTTCTTTTTTTTCCCCTTTTATGCATTTGAATTGCCATCGTTCATTATTAAAGGTCTCTGTCGTGTATCGTTGTAGCCGTGGCGCTAAGACCGGATGAGCCGCGACCAACACGTGCTGTAGAAAATGTGTCTCCTCCGTGCGGGGGGCTTGTAAATCGATGCCATATAATCGCTCAGTCTGCAGCGCTATATGTTAATTCAGCGAGTCATGCTGACTGCAGGCTTTTAAAATATGAAATGCTTGGTATGCTATTAAGATTTCCATTTAAAAAAAACGTGAGTGTGGAGGGGACAGCCTCACACAATACTTGTTTTCTCTGTAACACTGTAATTTACAGTGTCTGTGTCATTTTCAGTTACATAACATAATTACTGTACTAATATTAATAACAATGATAAACACAATTATTCTTATTCTACTATAATTAGTAGTATAGTAATATCATGTTCATATAAATAACAATATTAACACATTTTGCATTTGTTTATGTTTTAAGCAGCAGTTCTTACATGTAAAATGGCTTGTTGCTTTAGTAAATTGACTTGCATACTATAGCCAATTTTCTGACAGATTTTAATCTATATAAAAAAAAAAGGAGTATGTTAAATATGCAGTCAGCAGAGATCATTTGTTGGAAAGAAAGAAAAAAACTCTTTGTTTCTTACCTTATTAACCCATCCATACATTTGGATTAGCCATGCATTCATTTGCATAGTTGTGAGGGAAGGCTAAACGATTTTGGCTTTTTTTCCCACATACAGTATTTCAGTTAATTGAGTGTTGTGTGTTTGTGTTGAGTGTGTTGGGGTGCTGGACTGAAGGATCAGAGCCAGCGAGTCTTTAAGGCTCTCCGTCTGGAGAGAGAGACAGAGAGGAAATGGCTGCTATTAAAGAGTCTGCAAGGGTCTGCTCTCAGTAAAAACACACTCACATTGTCTGACCCTAGTCTGTGATCTTTTAGACCTTTCTGTTGCTTTTTGCACACAGACTACCCACATAACCTGCCAGCAAGGCAAAGCACACCATTCGGACTGAAACCAGCTCTCCCTGCAAAGAAAGAAAAGATAAAGAGTACAAGAGAAACTCAAAGGTAACTGTAAAAGTTTAAATTTGAAATGTATGTGCGCTTATTTATCTTGTGCCTTTTGTTTGTTTTTAGATTTGAAAGGGTATAAACCCTAAAACAACTTTTTTAAAGTTAATGATCTGTAAGACTGGGGCTTTATTAATGCTGTTCATTGATTCAAGTAATTTTTTGGACATTTGGGTATAAAGTGTTTTAATTCTACAATATATGGTGTAAAAACGTCTGAGGGCTGCCCTCTTTAGGTTGAACGGTGGCTACTGCAGTTGAATTTTCCTATTGGAAGTTGTGGGGCCCTGTGACGTAAGAGGGTACCAGCTAACCACGCCCTTGCTTACAGAGAGACCTGTCTCAGGTGCACGCCCCCCCCCGCCACTGGGCTCTGCCCACTTTTCCAGCACTTTTCAAATATTGCCAGTAGGTGGAGTCAGGCTCTGACCAGGGGGTTAGTTACCCTTTAAGCTATGGTCAATTACAAGTCTTAGTCGGTCAAAGGTCGGCCGGTAGCACTTTACAACAAGGTTATATAGTGGAACTGCTGATTACCCAACATGCTTTGTGTTAAGTCAAATTAAGTCAAAAGTTTGATCTAAATACTCACTAGGTCGATAAACATTTGTGAAACGGGTATAGAGGGATATTAATACTCTAGAGGCAATCATCATTGTAATATATTGGTATAGCTAAACTGGTATTTACTAAACTTAGTGTTACTATCTAGACTTTCCCAGTTATTTTATAGATTCACAACAATAAAGCTTTTCTAAATATAATGAGTAATGCTAGCGTTTTCATTATTAGCATTAATTAATGTAATGGGTTGTATTTTGATGGTCCCTTTTGTGTTACATTGTGTTAACTATAAGTAACTTTGCAACTACATGTCAACTAACTCTCAGTAGAGTATAAGACTGTCTACTTAATATCTGCTAACTTTTTTTTGTGATGGTCCTCAAACAGACATTCTACTGACTATAAGTAACTTTGCAACAACATGTCAACTTATTCTAACCCTTACCCTACTACGAATACTCTACTAACACTCAAATGAGATTTAGTTGACATGTAGGTGCAACGTTACTTACAGTCAACAGAATGTGTTTAAGGGACCATCAAAATAAAGTGAAACCAATTCTTGTTCCTTTTTGTAGTCTGGTAACTTTCATTAAATGAGTTGCAGATATTATACTGGGAAAAAAAAACATTGATTTCACTTTGAAAATGTCCTTGGCAATTGATTTAAAAGAGAACGAAAAATTACTAAACTGACCAAATACTATTTAAGAAGAACTACTTCCAAAGAAAAGCATTCCTTTGTGAAGAACAATAAAATACATAGTTATTTTGATAAGTCATTCTTTGAGAGAAGAATTTTCCATGGCAAGCATCATTGACATTGCGGCTGATTTTCTCTCTCTTTATTTGGGTCAGGTCCAAAGTGTTACTGACCGCAGAGCCATTCGTCACAGGGAGACTTTGTTTGTTCACCTCCCTCATGGATTACTCCATTGAGTAAAGTCCTCACCTGGGCCTGCTTTAATGGGCAGCGAGATCACCTGAAGCTCCCACTGAGGGGCTGTCTGTCATTGCACACGCCTGACTTCTGTAGTGTTCGCTGATTTATTTCAAGAACAGAGCTTGAACTTTGTTTTTGTTCTGTTCAGTCACAGATGTAGCATTAAGAAAGAATTCCATTTACAAAAAATGACAGAAAGCGACAATCTAATTGCATTCAAGCAAACGATATATAAATGAAAGGTCAAAGGCAACGTGCAATAGTAGATTTTATTTTCTAAATGTCTAATTTGATACAAAACGAGTGAAATAAGATGTGCAATCTTCAAAAAGAAAGATGCAAAGTGCCCCTAATGCAACCTGGTACAGCAGTGTCATTCCTCTCTCCTCTGTGCATGCGGTGGCAGGTGATAAAGCACTTTTACAAGCTGCAGTAAAGCGCCACTTGTATGCGGCCGGATAGGGGAAGATGGTGGCGTCTTTTATGTACTATTATAATATTATTTTTGGTTTTGCATCCATATTTATTGCATCTCTGTGTCCTTCACCCAAGGCGCTGCAGTTATTGCGTGCAGGGATTGCATTGTAAAAACCTAACGCAGGCACACCGTTGGGACAGGGGGACGTTGACTGTCACCGCACACGCTGCCACACAGGTTTGTGTGCTTACCGCATCATATAATTGGCCCCCTGTGAGAGACCCCGCTTTAATAAGAGAGGAATGGAAGGTTACAGTAGCACTGATGGGCACTGGTGCTGACCTCACTGGAACGGGCCAACCGAAAAAATCTGCGTAGTGCTTTTATACTTTAATACGGTTGCTCAATATTCTATGAACTGCTTATACAAAAATGTGTTTTAACTCCAAAATCTTTTTGCTGGGAGTGATAGTGGAGTAATAAAGAAGTTATTGACTAAATGATATCGATTGTCTAGTCCCCGGGCATAGAGTGCTGACCTTGGAATCACTCCATGCCTTCTTCCTCCACACTGGCCACTCAATAATATATTATTTTATACATTTAAGCAAAACAACAAATAGCTGCACGGTACAAGGTGAGGAATTGCTGGTAAATTTTTCATGGCTATTTGCCTGTAGGAATTTGGCAGCCCTGTGTGACGGGTGATTAAAATCGGTGTTCAGTCAAGACTTGATTAGGGGTTGCCATTCAACTGCAAGAAGAGAGGGGAAAAAAACAAAAAAGGAAATGAAAAGGAAAACAAGTGGAAGAAAGGCACTGTGTTTTTCTTCGACTAAATCAGATAATGACCTTGAAGACTGGGCGGCAGGAATGGTAGCGTTAACTACTTTCAAGCTAAAGCCTGATTTATTCGCAAGGTTACCAGCAGAAACAATGGCCATTGATTTGGCCGAGGTAATTGCTGTGCGTAGACACAACTGGCAGGACCTTTGTCCTGGGGGTGGAGATGGTTGTTGGGGGAGTGCTAAAAGCCTTAATAAACCAGCTTTCATCCCTTCAAAAAAATATATAAAATAATAATAATAATAATAATAATAATAATATATACATGCTGAATGAAGTCAAGCTACAATGGCGCCAGGTCTGTTAGTCCAACATTGCAAAAACCAAATTGATATGATTTTACTAAGACAAAAGCATTTGTGAGAATTATTATTGCTTTATTGCCTCATTATTGAAATGAGGAAAGCGATGTTTATGCTTTGATATTCATCCAACTCCAACTCAAACAATAACATGACAGACATTTAAACAGAAAGGATTTTGTACATTTTTAATTCTGAGCATGTTATGAATTCATACAGGTCAAATGGGAACATGTTGTTCTTAGTTTGGCACAGATGAAGATGGCTGAATCTTTGGCAAAGGTAGGAAATTCCACTTCACAATAGTTTGAATTTACAGGGTCCGGACCAAATTTTTTATGTGTATCCAAGCCATTTTTGATACACGATCATTCTTTATTTTCCGTTCTGTTTAATTCTTTACAGAATTAAAACAAAAACTTTGAAAGGATAGTTCACCCAAAAATTAAATAAATGTTCATTACTCACCCTCATGTTGTTCTATGACTTTCTTTCTTCTGTTTTTCCTGTACAGTGTTTTTTGGAGCCCATTGACTGTCGTTATATGGACAAAAAATATTGTATTTATTTATTTATTTATTTGCAGCATGTGCATGGCCGCTGGTCAAGCATGAAAAATATACATTTTATTCAAATTCTAAGTGGATTAAATGTGCCTAGAAAGTGTGCAAAGAGTGCACCCTTTATAATCACTAAAACGCTGCCACTCATCTCAGTTCACCACGAACTCACAAAGTTTTGTAATAATCAATAAAGCTGACCGCACAATTAATGTCTTATTTACATGACGTCTTCATCTTTTGTTTGTTATAATAAGATGATTTGAGGGTGTGCAGAACCCAGCACTGGACAAAAACTCCAGCATTTTGAGCAGTCATTGGATTCTAAAGTAAAAACCTCTGATTATCCATTGTGTTAAATCAACAGATGTGATTGGCTACACTGCTCAATGCTGCAAAAACACATTGTAAATAGAAACCTTTGATACTCTCCAGAGCACAAACACAGATACACATTTCGCACTGGACTGTTTATCAAATCTGTTTCACTAATAGAGTGGTTCCGGGTTCCGGAAGTAAAAACTCAATTAATTTTCTCCATAGGGAAATCGATTTTGAACGACAACTTAGAAATCTTAAAGACAGACCTACTGTGAGTTACAAGGTTGTTAATCCGTAGTATTTGTTTCTGCCGAAGCCATTAGCCCATACTTTTTCAGCTTATTTTAAAAATGATCAATCCTGGTGGAAATCCTTATCCATGATGCTGTACTGAAAATTACACCAATCAGAGAGTCAAAAAAGCCAAAATAGCTCTTTAGCTCCAACCACTCCCATGAAACACTGCAAATAATGTAATCAAGTCGCTTTCAGAATTTTTAAATGATTGTATATATATTTTGAAAGAAATTTAAAATAGATTGTTTTTATGTATAATCAACATTTGTAAATGAGTAATTTTATATTTCTCTCTTGTTTTTAATTCGATAATGCTGTTCGCAATGCTTCATGGGATTATAGTTCTTTCCCTCGCTAAAGCTGTTAAATACACAGTCTTGTCTTTGTCTTTTTGTCCGATTTTTGCTTCAAATCAAAGTTTGAAGTGTTGTGATTCACCTCGTATTCGATTGGCTTGATTCATGGCTTACTCTTTAATGAAGACTTTTTCTAAATCCCTTTGGGGGAAAATGAATGGAAAAAAATACTTCCAGAACTACAATGTAAAAAAATATTTTCATGATTTGTTATGACAACTTTTTATCTTTAGTCAAATCAACTTCGATTACTAATGTGTGAAGATAACATACTATTTTGAGTTTCTGTTTATTAAACCATTCTTCTTCATTGTATTAACTCAAATTTTTAATTACAACAAACTCAAAATTAAGGCAACAAGGTAACTTTCATGTTTATTCATCGAGGAGGTTGCATCAGCTGATACAAATGATGCAAATGATGCTGGTGATGCGCAGCATTTGGGTGAAGTCTTACTAGCGTCATGGCCTGGGGCTTGATGTGCTACGTCCTCTATCTTTTCTTCTCTCCCACTGGGTCAGGCTGTGTCCAGAGCACCTTTCTTCTTTCTCTGGCCTAGATTCTGTTCTCCCAGCACAGCAGCTGGCAAACCGAGTGCAAGGTCCCTGGCAGGGAAGAGCTCCTCATTTGAATCAATTATACATACTCTTCTCCTGGAGTCACCCTGCATATTTCATGCGCACAGAGGATATTTTATGAGTTAATGTGTCCAGTTGACATGTTGCTGAAAGCTGTGGCCTGTCCCCTTCATTGCCTCCCGATTTGGATCTGAAGTCAACACGCAAACACTCTCATGCCCTGGGCGGCACAGCGCACATACAAGTAAACGCACACACATACTGTACATATACAGATAGCTTAGCTCCTTCTGCCTTAATGCCTGGAGTATGTCTGTGAAAAGCATCACAGCTAAAAGCAGTTACACACTTGTGTGTCATACTTCCAGTGGATCAAATCTGTTGTTTGTTATGTCAACGCCCCTGTTTTGGCTGAAAGAGAATAACTTACTCAGCTTTTGCAGCATTAAAGTGTTTCTCTTTTCTCTTGTTCTCTTTCCTTTGTGTTTGGGTCTGATGCCGCTAGCTGTTGTTTCACTGTTTTTCACATACTCATGTTATCTCTCTCTCTTTCACTCTCTCTCTATCTCTCTATTATTGTAGTTTTTTAATTACTTGCTATTATATCATATATTAATGTTAATGCAAATGTTTTGTCTTACTAACTTACAAAAAAAAAATCTTACATTAAATAAAAAATTCATAAAGGTAGAATAAAGGAGGAAATTCACTATTTTCCCAGCATGCACTAGGGCTTGAATAATTAATATGGTCACATTGTTTGACCGTTTGCCTGTTTTATTTACACTTGTTGTTGATTTGGTTGTCTCACTCAGTAAGTTGAACGTTTTGAGATGTTAGATGTGTGTTTGTTTTTCTAAATAATCAGTTCGGTTTTTTTGTTACCCTTGACATGTTGACATGATGTGTTGGGATCTGTGCATGAGTATATTTCCATTATTATTATTGTATGTCCATGTGCTGAATATTAAAAAAATGTATATCTAATTTAACAAACAATGTAACAAAAACTAGTTCTTTGTTAAATTAATGGAAGATTTTAAGTCTTGCCAACTTGACATTTTATTACTTTTTAAGTTTCTTAAATCAGTAAATTATTTTTTTTTTTTAAAACATCCAATCCTTTGGCTTTATGTTTTCAGGTTAAACGTAAAACATTAAATCAATTTGAAAACTATGTTAATGCGCATTATTATTGCAGTGATTTTGTTGATTAGATCTATAAGTGTGTCTTTTCTGAGTGTTGCAGAAATAAACAAATAAACAAAATGAATGCGTAAAACGCCTCTCCACATTCATCCGTCTTTCTCACCCTTGCACCAGCTTGTTCAGGAGGTGTTGCCAGCATCTGCCATTTTTGCATAATGCGCAAGGTGTTTGGAAAGGGGTCTGTTCTTGGATGGTACAAATTGCTTTTTTGACCTAGTAATTAACTTGGTAAGACGCAAGGAAGTGCTCAGTGATGAAGCTCTGTGGCCAGATTTTAACATGGCTGCATAAATTATCATTTATGAAACCATAATGCCCTGTTGCAATGTCCTGAACCCATCAGAAGACACAACCGTGTAATGGATGGGGTGTGTGCAGTGTTGCTGCACATCTGTAGATTAAGCAGGCATCATCCTGCATGCATACCTCCTTTTCATGAAACAGGTTAATCTTGATGCATCACCAGAGACATTCTTACACATGACCTCACAGCAAACACACACACAGACACACACGCACACACAAAGAACACAGAGTATGTATGCGTCAAGAGGTGAAACATGCTCTGGATATGGCTGATTTGACACTGGAAACATTCCAGATTGTCTTTTGGAACAGCTGTTATTAGAGAAATGTAAAAACAGGAATGCGGTTAGAAGTGTCAGATCGATGATTCATCCCCGTCCATTACTGTGTTCCTCAGTGCACGGAGACACGGCTACATGCTGCCCACCCCATCTGCATGCTCGACCCACTCCTCTGGAGCACGCTTGACGTCACAACACAATAAAAGAGTACTTCACCAAAAAAAAAACTGTATTTTTGTATTAAGGAGTTTCAGATATGTTTCCAATGCACCATAATGTCACATCTAAAAGAAATTCAAGTGACTTTTAGTCATAGAAAAAAATGAATCAGTCAGCTATTAATTAAATTATTTCTTGCAAACTTTGAAAGCTGCACTTTTCAATGTTCGGAGGTTAGTCCCGCAATAGAAACTATAACTCTTGGATTCCAAAGCAATTTCATTGGCTGAAAGAACTAATAACTAATTCAAAATAAAAGAAGTTATACAAAATTATGATTTTATCATGTTTGTACTCTTAATCATGGAAATGTTGTAGTGCTGCTAGTTACCCAGGATGCTTTGTGGCTACTTGAGTTTAAAACAGGTTTGGGTCAATTTACTCAAGGAGACTAATGTGAAACATGTTTGCAGGTGAAGGCTCAGAATGGGTGTAATATTGCATGTTGTTAAGATGAGTTGTAGTGTCGGCTTACTGGCCAACAACATGAGGGTGAGTAAATGATTATTGATGATACACCCTAATTGTTTACCCCATTTTGTGACGCATATGTAGCAGCTTAAGCATTTAAAATACATCATACAACAGCAGCCAATATTCCACACTGTTGAAAACAACTATACCTCACCGATAGGCAGAAGGCAGCCCCTCACATTTTCCCCTCTCTGGCCTTCGCTCCCATGTGAACGTGGTATCTTCAATCCATCCGGGGGCGGAGAGAATATGCGTACGCTAGCAGCATGTGCCAACAGTGCCGCACATCTGAGAACTTTTAATTTTGCCTTTATTGTATGGATGATCCTGCATACGAGGCGCAAACAAGGCCATAATGGAGCGGCCAGCACCTCGTTGTCTGCCTAAAACCAGAGAGAGAAAAAAAACACTGTGAAATCTTCAAAAGGAGAAGGGGTTGATGAGCTCCCTAAAGAGGGCTAGGACTTGTGCTTTAAAAGAAAAAGATTTCGCCAGTGTGTGCAATTTTAATTGCGCTCCTATTGCTTGCCCCCAGCCCCCTTCTTTCTCCCACTCTCTCTCTCTTTCTCTCATTCCCTCGCTCTATCTGTCTGGCCTTCAAAGGGAGTCTCATTCACTCTATTTTAATTTCATAAAGTAACCCTGAGGACAAAAGCAGAGCCACTCATGTGCAAAACTTCTTTATTTCAGAATGACATTACAGTGTTATTGTGGAGTGTGACACCATGGAGAGTCACTGAGAGACGACTTTGGCTTCTCCCTGTGTGTAGAGTGCCCACCTACCCACTGACAAATTCATAATGTACTCTGTAGTAAACGCTCACGTAAGGTAATGAAAATTAGTCAGACCTTATCCTTATCCTCTTTAAAAAGCGGCGATGGAGGTCTTGGTGGTTCGCCGGGCCCTCGTTCGGCTTGTATTTCTTAAAGCTTTTGAACAACACCAGGCTGTGCGCCAAAGCAGTGACCACAAATTTTTTTTGAAGAAAATACTCTTGTTTCTACAAGAATCAACTTGCCTGTCTCTTTGTTTGGAATTCCCCGTCCTGTTTCCTCTCAGAGGCTCCTGATGGGCTGGATCTGCCTTTTGCCAGCCTGTGTGAGAGCCATGTAAGATGAGCGGGACTCTGTTCTGTCCACCTTGCCCCACAGCGATGAGTTCTTTCTTACTGTAATTGTTGGCCTTTGTTCTTGCTCTCCTTTTTGTTGCGTGGCTGTAAAAGGGTATAAATGTAGAACAGCTAAAGAGGTCAAACCTGCAGTGAAAAGTGCAGCAATGGGAAACTTATACCTGACCACAAAACAAAGATCTTTCCACTCCGTCAATGGATTCTAAAGGGTTTCGACAGTGATGCTATATTCAATCAAGACTGACGACCGCAGGTTGATATCATAATCAAAAGTGATTTATATTTAGTTGATACTGGTTAGCTTATATAAAATTACATTTTGGATAAAAGAACCTGATACAATTTTTGCTATAAATAATTATGAGCATATATTGTGTTACAATGATATTTGTTACATTAAATAATGTAATGTAAAAAATAAAATAAACAAATACAAATATATTTTATACATATATTTCGAATCAAATCATTTTCTAATTTAGTAGTAATGATTGTTATCTACCCATTTAACAAAAATTAGTGCGTTTACATGCACAATCTAACACGAACCCCACATGTGGTCATGTAAATGCCTTTAACTTGGTTCATTTATCAGGGAAGTTCTTAGTGTTTAGGCAAAATTATGTTGATTTTTTTTGCCTATTACTATGATATTGTGCCATTCTGTGGGGTTTATTCCATGTGCACAGATCTATTTCCATTTTAACACTCAAACCGGTTACAAACCGGTCCCTTGCATCGTTGGGTTTTATAATGAGCTGAATTATTTTGATAATACCGGTAATCAGCAGTTTGTAGTAAATGTAAAAAGGCACTTTGTTAGCATGCTTTGCTAATGTTGACCCATGAGCTGGTTTTCTCTTTTATTTCTCTCTTGTTCATTATTTTTGTTATTTCACTTCATTTACTTTTGTATCCAATGTGACTACAAGTATACATTTGATAAATTCATGCATTCCCTGGCAATCGAACCCATGACCTTGGCGTTTCTAGTTTTTTCAACTGTTTGAGCAACTTGAACGCAACTTGAACAAGTAGCTTCCAGTAGGTTTGGTTGTCATAAAGGTTGTCAAATATCAAAGGTTATAACTTGTTGCCAAATAGTCTTGCCTGTGTCATGCTCTTTGAGAGTGTTGCTTTGAGCACACACACAGAGAGAAGCCTCAGGCAAAAATCAATGCACATATGAGTTTTCAGCAGTTTTATGATATATAATGAGGGTTAGCATAAAGGGCACATCTCTGACAAAGTATATCGGTGCTCAAGAACGATCACAACTGTCTACAGAAATAAGTAACAACTTAAAGGAGATCCAGACGTTTGGCAGGAGGTGTGTGTGTAAGCAATGATGGGTTTTGGCAACGTACAGGCAACATTAGCGATGTTTCCAGATTCCAGGAGATTCTCAAGGGGTTAAATTGTGCACCTTGCCAGCATAATTGAACAGAGTAGTTTTACATTAATTCAGTCAAAGGGGTATTTGTTGAGTGTTTTATAAATCCCAAGCTTGGCTGACTCCCCACATAATTCTCATGTCATTTTCTCGTTTTAAAGAAGTGATGAATTCTCTCCAAAGAGTTTCGTCAGTTTATCAAATTCTTTTATTTAAAAGAAAAAAGGATGGTTCTTGTGTTTTGTATTCTCCCGGTCTCATACCATTTCCCTGCGCTTTGGCTCGAGGTGACGGTGTGATGAGTGAGAAGCTTTCATAGTTCAGTAGGGTTTTGCTGTTCAAAAGAGCAGGCCCATTGATCAGGCAGCTCTTAGGCCAAGGATAAAACCCTGACGGCAGGCAGGATTTGCAGCTAACGCCTCAGTCTCGTTGGAGCACGAAGACACACACGCACGCCTTCACCACAGCCATCACGATAGTCAAGTTATGTAAGCGTTAATGATTCTAGGGAGGCATGCAAATTTCTTTCTCCAGACATTTCAGTCAGAGGCTAGGACACATGTTATCCCAATAATGTCACTAGCGAGCGCCTCTAAACTCTGGCTTGGTTTGGGGTCATATCAGACCTCAGATTATCTGTGAATCTAGCATTTTATAAACCTGAACCGCTTTTAATTTAAACGCACCTAGAGGGACGTTAAAACAAGGGAGAATGGGAAACACAGATGTGCTCTCTCTGGTGTATGAAATGGATGTGGACAGGCGAGCTATGAGGAAGCCATCACTCTGGTTTTCTGAAAGTACAGAGGACTGAAGGAAAAAAAACTAGCATATACAGGCCCATCATGGATTAGCCATCACGGGCTTAATTGGTTTGTGATCTATTTATAGAGTGATTTAGCACCATGTAAAACTCCTCTGAGACGCACACTAATACAGTATGTATTTCATTAAGGATTTAGAGCATCTTATTCAAATGTGTTTTGACAAGAGTTATATTTTAAAGAGATTCATCATCTCATTAAAAAAATAAATGAATAAATAAAATGCACTGTCAACGTGCATTTTTCAAATGCCTTACATGTTTGATATAAAAGGTAAATAACTAAACTGTTAAATTAAATTTGCATAATGTTATACAAATGTGTATATTATTATAATTTGTATAACATTATGAGTATGTAGTTTCTGAGATGAAAATGTATGTTATTCAGTGTGTCCAATAAGTCTGAATGTGTTTATTTGACCTCGTCAAAAACCCGGTAGAAAAAAGAATGAGGCTTTAATTATGTCACATGTCCATGCACTTTTCAGAAATGTGATGTTAACATGTTAAAACAAAATTGGCAAGAGTGAACTTTAGTATATACCTCAATCAGAGTGCCTTGGCATTTATTTATACTTTATATCTGGGATATGAGAGACCCCAAACATGAGTAATGCAACAGTTTTCATTTAATTTTTTTACTTGAAGTTTGTTTATTATCAGTTGACTTAACTTTTTAAAAAAAGTGAGGAAACCCATTACTATAAAATTATTAAGTATTAAACTTCATGCGTGATTGAAACATTAAGTTATGTGAACATGCATTTCAACTTTTTTTTTTTTCAATTACGCATGAAGTTTAATACTTCTAAGGCAACAAGTTTCCTCACTTTTTAAGTCAAGTCAAATTATCACTTTTTACAGTGCATTCGATTAGGAAAAGTCAAGAAGTATAAAAAATATTTTGGGCCATTAAAAGGGCACTGGGGTTTCCAAACAGAGCATGAGAATTAACAATCAATTTCAGTCATAAACCTTAAGAAATATGTTAGTTTCATCATTTGAACATTGATCATTTGCATTACACATATTTAAAAAGGTCAACATATTTAGTGTAATTTCTACTCAAAGCTTGAATTGAAGTTCGTTCCGGGTTACTTGACTGTAACCCTGTTCCCTGAAAAAGCGGAACGAGATGCTGCGCTGCTTAGCGCATTGGGAACGTCTTTAATCGTGACCTGCTGTGAATATAGTGTGTAAACACGTCGATGGAATCGACCGGAAGTAATATAGCCTCGGTCGGTGACGTCATCGGCGCGCACCCACGACGCGAGGCTATAATTAGATGAGCCGCAGGTGCATCGTCAGGATATTTTGTCTGAAGAGCAGTCCTGGGACATCATCAGCACGGCAAAGTAGCGCAGCATCTCGTTCCGCTTTTTCAGGGAACAGGGTTACAGTCAAGTAACCCGGAACGTTCCCTTTCAAAAGCTACAATCGATGCTGCGCTGCTTAGCGCATTGGGAACGAGAATACCCACGCCGCCGTGCTTGAAGGTGTCTGGACTCCCTACGGCTGTGTAGGTGTGCTCACAAGAAACGCAGGAAAGCCCTAGACATTAGCTTGCGATGTCGACTCAAGGACGTGAGAGCCCGGAGTGGTATGAACATCCAAACTATAAAATCTTATGAATGTGTGCGGAGAGGACCAGCCTGCCGCATCACAAACAAACTGCAAGGGGGCACCTCTTGCCAAGGCAGCAGAGGAGGCGACCCCTCTGGTGGAGTGAGCCCTTAGACCCGTTGGCGAAGCTTGGCCGCGCGCCTCATAGGCAAGAGCAATAGCATCCCTGACCCAATGTGACATGGTCTGTTTAGTGGCGGTGGCAGCACCCCTGTTGCTGCCCCCATAACAAACGAATAGTTGCTCTGACTTACGTCACTGGCTAGTGCGGTGGACGTAGGCCTGAAGAGCACGGACTGGACACAGTCTGTGAGATCTCTCCTGCTCCGGCGTTATGAACGGTGGAGGGCAGAAGGCCTCTAGAGTGACCGGATGTACAGCCGAGAATGGTACCTTAGGCAGGTAATCAGGATGAGGATGCAAAATCACTTTCACCATTCCTGGGGCAAAGTCTAAGCAGGATGACGATATTGACAGAGCCTGCATGTGCCCGATTCTTTTTAGAGAGGTTATAGCCATAAGAAAAAACATCTTTATGGTCAGAAGTTTATCAGACGCTGACTCTAGAGGTTCAAAAGGGGGTCTCAACCAGACCCTCTAGGACTATTGCTAAGTCCCACGAAGGGATCTTTGGTTCTTACGGGAGGCCTCAGTCATCTGGCCCCAATATTGAAGCGAGCGAGCAGAGGATGTCTCCCGAGTGGCACCCCGTCAACCAAGGCGTGGCAAGCCAAAGAGCGACCACATAAACCTTGAGAGTGGCGGGGCATGTACCTGTTGATAATTTTTCCTGCAGGAAATCCAGAACTGAAGCAATCTGGCAGTTGACCGGATCTGCATTATGTACAACACACCACCTTTCAAAGACACCCCATTTGTTGGCATAACTCTTTCTAGTGGAGGGAGTCCTAACACTTAGAATGGTCTCAATAACGGCAGGCGAAAGCCCAGTGTCCCTCAGTTGGTACCCATCAGGGGCCAAACATGAAGATTCCACAGGTTGGGCCTGGGATGGAATATCGTACCCTCCGCCTGAGAAGATCCCTCCTCTCCGGAATCGCCCATGGCGAGCCGTTGAGGAGAGAAATATCTCCAAGAACCATACTCTGTTCGGCCAACGCAGCGCTATCAGTAAGAGGCAAGACCCTTGCTGGCGAACTCTGGCTAGAACTCCTGGGAGCAGAGCCACTGGAGGAAACGCATACAGGCGCATTTTGGGCCATGTGTGCGCAATCGCATCCAGACCCAGGGGGCTGGGTGACTCAGAGAGAAGAGGAGACATTGCGCTGTCCGCTGGGCGGCGAAGAGGTCCACCTCCGCTTCATAAAATCTGGTCCAGATCTGTTTTACTACATCTGGGTGGAATTTCCACTCCCCCATTGGTAATTTCTGTCCGGACAGTAAATTTGCTCCCACATTCAGATGCCCTGGAAATGTACACTGCCCTGAGTGACAGGAACTTTTCCGGGCCCCAGAGAAAATCTGCCTCACTATTCTGTACAGATTGCGTGAGCGTAGACCTCCCTGGTGATTTAAGTAAGAGGCTGCCGCTCTAGCACTAGGACATGACAGCCTCTCAACTGAGGGAGAAAGTATTTCAGGGCCAGAAATACATATTGCATCAACTTGAGGCAATTGATTTGCTAGTCAAGATGATGCCTCCCCAAACCCTTGGGCTGGACGATCACTTAAGACCGCTACCCAGCCCGACAGGCAGGCGTCTGTCGTTAGCATTATGCGACGAGAAGACGCACCAAGAGTGGGACCCAAGGTGAGGAACCGGGGTCTGAACCACGTAGAAAGGGAACGAAGCTACAGCGCGTAACCCTTACCATAAACATGGATTTTAGAAAGTACACGAAGCGTTCAGCGCGTGACTTACCATAAACATGGATTTTTAGAAAGGACACAAAGCACCCAACGCGTGCTCTTGCCTCTATTTGCCCTTGGTGAATTTGGGCCACAACTGAAGTGGTCTCATGTGCAAAAGGCCCAGAGGGATCCCTGTGGACGCAGCTGCCATGAGACCCATCCTGACCTAGCCAGATGTTGCTTTAGGGTGTTTAAAAATGGTCTTGACACGCGGGGGACAGTTGTGCCCCCGATGGTGACAGAGTCCCATTTAAACCCCAAGCACGTTGGAGAGTGAACGCTCTTCTTAGCGTTGCAACTCAACCCCATAGAGAGAAGCGTGGATCGATATTGATGTCGAAAGCGCAAGCTCCTGAGACTGTGCCAGTATCAGTCAATCGTCTATGTAACACGGCTAGGTCGAATGGAAGAACCCGATATTGGTAGGCTTCGCCCCCAAAAGCAAACCTCGGGAACTTCCTGTGTTGTGGCAATATTTCTATGTGAAAATATGCGTCTTTAAGATCGACCGTGAAGATCCAATCGTGATGTTGAATTTGCAACACAATCTACTTGATAGTTAGCATCTTGAACTTGAGCGTTCTGACGGAACGGTTCAAGCCTCAAAGATCTAAAAACGGACGCAGTCCCCCATTTATTTCTTGTGACAGCAGATGCGCCTACTTCTGTTTTGTGGTAGTGGGAACACACCGTTAAAACGAGGAGGGCATCATATTCCTTTTACTGTCTTTAGGACACAAAAAGAGATACTCTGCAGTAGCTTCCACGCTGCCAAAGTCTCTTTAAAGGGTACCAAATTTAATACTTCGAATTGGGGGAATGTTAAATGTTCTGTGTCCTGGGCGATAACAGGAAACAACAGAACCTTCAACATTTCGCTGGAAACCGCTACCCCCTGAATCACCAAAGGTGGCAGGGATGTAACAGTGGTTCCGTGAGGGTGTCAGGTAGGGGCTGATTGATGTATTTTACATGCCCTGTTCCGAAGGGGCACACCCCCACAGACCTGGGACAAAAAACTCAGGATTTCTGTCTCTGGTATATTATGAGGCTGCTGAGCGCGACAAACCGGTCCCCAGTCATTACGAGGGGGAACTCGCCACACTCTGCTTTTGAGCCCTCCTTTTTTAATCAGATCAGCCTGGTACGCCTGCAACACTGCCATAGTGTGCAGAGCAGCACCAGTCTGACCCCCACCAGCGTAGATGTCCTTATACACAGCATGGTGGGTAGTGCTGACTCCTTAAATGACGATGAGCCACAGAGAAGAGATAGCCAGCGAGCGTCTCTTCGGACTGGCGCATCATCGTATGCACATGCCCCCATGATAGTCTAATAAATTGACGTCAAGGGCACAAAGAATAAGGTTTTCCCCATGCACGAGTTAACGTCATGGAGATCCTCAAGGAGGACAGTCTAGCTGTAATCTGGCCACTGCACGAGTCACCAACTCGAGTAACCTCTCACACGCTTATCATAACGAGAGAAGTGCTCGGAGTCAGTACTCTCAAAGTCCATCATAATATATATATATATTTTTTAGATGGCTTTTACAATATTTAATCCCTCAGAATTAAATGTGGCCAAAGAACACCCAGACAATAAATTATTACAAGCATTTGATATATTGCAGTGAATATCTGATTTCTCATCATCATTCAATTCATCAGCAATAAATACAGCCAAATATCAATCAGACACGGTCTGGATGACAGGCTGTATTTAAATCCTTCATAAGATCAGCCTGGTATGCCTGTAGTGTACAGCGCAGTACCAGCCTGACCCGCTGAAAATGCATGTGATAATACGATCCCAGGGGAGAGAAAGCTCGCGCGCGTCTCTCCAATCTGAGACAGCATCATATAATCGCGTGCCTTTGCACCCGCGATAGTCGAATTGATCGACGTCGAAGGCACAAAGACACGTCATGTATAAATATATATATTATATTTACATCTTTATTTATAATCTTTGAGTGTCTTTTTGTTGTGATCAGTGTAGTCTGGCCACTGCACGAACGATCGCCCCGAGCAGTTCTCCTTTTATTATCACGGGAGGAACGCTCGTAGGCGGCAAACTCACGAGATTAAATGTCCTCTGCCCGAGCCGAAGAAGCGCCGAGGCACGCTTCGGTAGTCAGGCAAAAAGGACATCGCGATCTGGAGAGAGAGCAAGCGAAAAGGACGCACCCGTCTCTCGCTCCTCAGCCAGATCGACACGCGAGCCCCACACATTGTGGGTGCCACCCCTTTGAAATAAGCAAAGCGAACGCGAAGCACTTTAACTGTGAACATTCCACTGTGCTCGAATTCACCATGCTTAAACGCAAGGGCAGCATGCTCTTTCCCAAACAAACAAAACAGTAAGCGTGTGTATCCAGTTCTGAATAGGACGAAAACATGGAGGGACACAGCGCTTACTTCCTTGACACATTTCTCTTTCTCCTTTACTTTTTCTAAACTCCTTTTTAGATCGTAGAGAGATGAGAAAGAGAAAATCTGCACACTGTCAGTGATAAACTAAATAACTCCTAACAAAGATCTGTAGTAGATAGAGAGGAGATAAATGCTTGCACACCAAACACAGAGAGGTCTCTGAAGACAAAAGACCTGACGATGCACCTGCGGCTCATCTAATTATAGCCTCGCGTCGTGGGTGCGCGCCGATGACGTCACCGACCGAGGCTATATTACTTCCGGTCGATTCCATCGACGTGTTTACACACTATATTCACAGCAGGTCACGATTAAAGACGTTCCCAATGCGCTAAGCAGCGCAGCATCGATTGTAGCTTTTGAAAGGGAACTTACTTAACATGCTCACATTTTGACATTTTATTAGTTACATATTAAAGCACATTGAAATGTCCATTTGTTAATGATAATTAATCTGATAATTAACTTCAGCATCTCTAATACCTTCAAGCCTTTTTACCTCCATTACCTGCTTGCTGTTATCCACGCTGGCCACTCACAAAACCACCCACTGTCACTTCTGTGTCCACGCGTCGTTTCCAGACATCAGTGCTGGGAGTTGAACCTGTTCCATGAATAAGTGATGGGGCTGGGAAAAAAAGAAAGAAAGCAAGCGTACAGGAGAGGAGCCAGAGAGAGAGAGAGAGAGAAAGAGAGAGAGAGAGAGAGAGAGAGAGAGAGAGAGACCAGGCTCAAAGGGAAAGCAGACAGGATATCCGTCAGAGCTTGCTGCACTTCGTTGGGCATGAGAAGTGAGGAAGAAGGGAATGGGACGGGGACACCTGCCTGTTCTTTGGCCAGCAGAGCATGCCTGCGCCAGTCAGCTCTCTCAAGATGAGTTCATCTCACCTTGGGCAGGACTGCATTGCGGGGCCTGTGAGGGCAGCTGGCAGCCCAGCCAAGTCCCACTGCTCAGGGACACGTCTGGCACACCCTGCCCGCTAACTGCCTGGCAAATGACTAAGAGAGTGTGTCATTCGCCTGGACCCAGAGAAGAGCTTCAATACGGTGCCATTTATTTCCTGCAGACACGATTCTTTTCATTTAATTATGCTGATAAATGAAACTGGATCCCAGAGATAGGATTTATTGCAAAATGTACAAATGGACAAAATATAGAAAAGGTAATCTACAAGCGGTCATTGCCACTGTCATTATTCCTACACTGAAAAAAAATGGTAAACTAATAATAATAACGTCTAGGTACGTTTACGCAAAAACAACTAAAAACGCAGTATTACGCCCCATGCCAGGCCAGTTGTTACAATGGGTTGCAGCAAGGATGTAACATGATCTATGTGCAGCAGCTTTATTTAAAGATTAACTCAAACCTTCACAAAACAGGATCACGGATACAGGAACAAGACAAACAACTACATGTAACGTTTAGAAACTGACAAAGAACAAAACAGAACACGGGTTTAAGGGTTTAAAATAGACAGAACTGAAGAGCAAATTAACAAGACACACCTGACCTGAACTAACAATCAATCAAACACCATATAAACAAACGCGCAGGGGGCGGAGCAAGACAGAACTGAACTAATTGACAAAACATCGACAAAGACAGAAATCAAAACAGACTGACAATGTGACCCCAGTATTTGCTGATGTCACTTTGTAAAAAAAAAAAAACACTATGCACCTGTAGACTGAACACGTATTATGCATGCGCACGACGTCATCGTTTTCACAAATTCACGGTTAATGGCGATAACGGTATAGTTTTCAAAAACGTCTAATATATAAATATATATATAGGCCTATATATATTTTCAGGCCCCCAAACCGCAGTTGTCGTGTAAATGAACGTCCAAAATGCATAAAAAGTTTTCCGTTTTTAGTTGAAAACAGTCGATCGTGTAAGTGGCCTGATTTTATTTAAATCAAAATTATTTAAAGGGATAGGTCACCCAAAAGGATGATTCAGTGATATTAAAAAAATTATATTTCACGCAAAAATGAAAATTCTGTCATCATTTACTCACCCTCAAGTTGTTTCAAACCTGTATGAATTTCTTTCTTCAGAAAAATATTTTGAAGAATATGGGTGACAAAACAGTTGATGGGCCCTATTGACCTTTTTTTTCAGTCAATAGGGAACATCAAATATTTTGTTACTGACATTCTTCAAAATATAATCTATTTTGTTCACTAGAAGAAGAAAAAAGAAGATCGTACAGGTTTGGAACAACTTGATGGTTGGTAAGTGATGATAGAATTTTCATTTTTGGGTGAACTATCTCTTTAATATTTCTGAATCAACCCACATACATTCATTCATACCAACACAATACATTTTTATTAGTTAAATCAAGTAATAAAAAACAGCTCTTTAAGATTGCAGGTTACAACTTTTTACAGTGCAGATAATGAATTCATATTTTTCACCAAATTATGTGGCTGTGCTAACTTAGAATCTTTAACAATAAAACTGTCCAAATTTGATTTGTTTTCATAAAACCCTTTTGTTATAATAAAAATAGATGATAGAGTTCATTTAGCCAACAGATAAAAACACACATAATTTTTCAAAGTGTGTACATGCTAAGCTATATTTACCTGTGATAACCCTTCAAATTTTGAAACATGGTGTGTTATGTGTCACGTTTGATTGTTCTGGCGAGTAGACACTAAATGCAGAGAGGTGAAATAGTGTGATAGTGTTTTTTTCTCTGCTATGTCCCAACATTACAATCAGGCCTTCTCTGCATTGCACACAAACTCCCGCACACCAA
>NC_136889.1:14521008-14607348 GCF_949152265.1 Phoxinus phoxinus | reverse complement strand
ATTGAGTATCAAGCAAATGCGAGTCGGCCGTCTTGTGCTCTACCTCCTGAATAAATGATGGAGCCGTAGAGGACAGAAACAAGTTTGCGCATTAGCTCCACCACTCTGGGCTTTCATTTGTTCGTTTCTTTGCAGCTGATTCGCTTTTTTCTGGCTGGCACTCTTAAAGGCCTATCTTCATTTTGAATGTCTTTTTTTCTTTATCTTTTTTTTTTTTTGTTTGAGTGTGAGTTTGAGTTTACATATACAGTTAGCGTGCTCGCCCTTGCATGTTCGAGGGTGACCACGGGGTCAACTAGATCCGTCTGTAGCATTTCAAACAA
Source organism: Phoxinus phoxinus (assembly GCF_949152265.1). NCBI lineage: Eukaryota > Metazoa > Chordata > Actinopteri > Cypriniformes > Leuciscidae > Phoxinus > Phoxinus phoxinus. Next base: position 14,607,025 of record NC_136889.1, on the reverse strand, counting down.
CGGCATTCCATCATGATGCTTTTGATTTCAGTCCAATACAACCTAAAGTTGGCATAAAAACTCCGTCTGATCATCATGCTGGAGATTCGGTGATACAAAGTGTCCTTTAAAACAGAAATAAAGAGGTTATTGGGCGGATGTTGTGACACCGTTTAGCAGACCGCTGAGACCCGGATCAAGGTGACATTTCATGATAAGGTAAACTTGGAAGACGGCCCAAAACAATCAAAGTTCATCAAAACCCAGTCATTTATTAATTGAATATTTTTAGGGCAACCTTAGGGCTTATAGCAGTCGTTCTAATACATGGCACAGGGGGATGATAAGGAGATTTACATACCTAATTATAATGACATTTCAGGGGCCTTGAGATGGTTGATTCATTTTAAATCACGTCTTTGCCGTTCGCCACGGTTTTGTTGGGGGGGGGGCTTGTCCTGATGGGTAATGTGAGGGGCTGAGGGTGGTAGTGATGATGGGCAGAGCTGCCGCTTCATTAGAGCTGATGGAGGTTTGGGAGGAGCAGAGTCTGCGGTGCGTGCACGTCTCCGTGCCCACAGCCATGCCCACACAAAGGGCCCACAGAGCAGGTGCTAACAAGGTCGCAGTGCCTCTGAGCCATCTGGGCAGAGCCTGGCGCATCGTTACTGCACCTCTCTTTGTGTGTCTGCAGCCACCTCCGCCAGCGCTCAAAAGAAATCAAAAGACGCTTGCTTTCTTTGGAGGATTGTGTGTTTAACTTGAGCGAAACAAAAGGAACTCTAATTGGTTTGGAACAATCTGTCGCTCGTATGCAAGGAGCAGTTGGCATGTGCTGCTGAAATCATATACTTCTTTCTTTTTTTTTTAATTATAATCATTATTGCTTGCAGTGAACTGCATTTACTCACACGGTGTGGCTAACAGTCCATCTGTAAGAAGCTGTGAGTGTAAACATCCAGGAGTCATCCCCAACTGCTGCTGGTTAGTTGTCGTTTATTCTCTGTGTAATTTTAGTACGGAGGGCCAAAGGTTCAAATCTGGGTAAATCTGGTTTTCCTTTTCTTTTCTTTTTTCCCCCTCCGAAACATCTGGAGGAAATTGGCTTTTCATGATCACGAACTGCCTTCAAATATTGCCTTAAATCTCGCCTGAGATTACGAAGGTCTGCCCATTGCACTAATCACAAATTACAAACCCAGAGGCTGGACACAGACCAACATTTGTGCGGTGAGGAAAGATTGGTGAAAGAAAAAGAAAAAAAAAGCTGCCACCGCTGGAGTCTAGTTTGTAATTTACGATTAGCTTGGACAAAACACTATGTGCTCAGCGCTGAATTGCTGGAGACTTTCATTTTCACATTGGTTTCCATTATTACTCTAAAGATGTGCAGACAATGATTTGTTAGTATATGCTATGACACGATCAGAGCAGTATGAATCTGATCTATCTCTTACGATGCCATTAGCATCGTAATCCTATACTTAGCTTTCTTCTATTTTACAGATTCTATGTGGTCTGTCCCTGAAAGCCTTTTGGCTGTCATTATGTGGTTACCTGTTTTGCTTTTCTGGCATTCCTCCTTTGATTTTACCAATTGACATTTTCAAATGAAGGTATATAAATGGGGAATAATCAGCTGGCCAGAACTATAGTCTATTAAGGCACGTACCCACAGCCGGACCTTCTGACTCGATTTGCATTCCAAAACCATTTCAAAGGCAACAGCAGAACGGTAATCTTTCTGTTTATTTAAAAGATTTGAGGGTTCTGTTTTGTGGTCAACCATGTGGCATTCGAACAAACATGAAAGGGAAGGTTCATTCATAAAGAATCGGCAGCCTTATTACTGAAGGACCTACACACACGCAAGTGGGTGCACACACAAGCCTGCACTTATCCTCATTTACTAGGCTACTTCAGCTGAGTTGGAGAGCTATACATATTGATTAAAAATTCATTCCACATCCAGCTGTTTTAGAGACATCCTGTTTTATTGTATTAGTGAAGCTCAAGTTGCGAGAAAAAATGGATTATCGCAACAACAACAAAAGTTTTGATGACAGGCTTTGGCTGTTGCATTTCAGAATGACTATTCAGTCACATGACATTTTGATGTGCTTCTTTTATTTCCACATCCAGTGTCATCCCAAAAATGTTTACATTGTTGTACATTAATGTTTAGTTTATGTTCAAATTTAAATGAATTATATTTTTTATTAAAATGTTTTAAGAATAAATTAACATTAAGGGTTAGTTTGCCCAAAAATAAAAATTGTGTCATCAATTGCTCACCATTATGTCGTTCCAAACCCGTGAGGCTTTGAAACACAAATAAAGATATTTTAATGAAATCTGGGAGCTTTCTACGCAACTATCATTTTAATGCTTCAAAAAATTAATAAAGAGATCATAAAACTAATCCACATAAATTATGAGCGATTAAATAAAAAATTTCTGAAGATACATGATCAGTTTATATGATGAACAGATTTAATTTAGGCTTTTATTCACATACAAACATTCATCAACGCCACACATACACACATCAGATATGGTAAACGGAAGCTCAAGCATGCTTACTTGACATTTGAGGTTCATTCTGTTCATCATATAAAGCGAATGTGTTTCTTCAGAAAATTTGGACTAAACCGTTCGATTCATGTGGATTCGGTTTCTGATCACTTTATGAACTTGAACTTTTTGAAAAGATAAAATGCATGGATTCACTGGAGGGACAGAAATATCTTATATCTCAGATGTCACTTAATATATCTTCATTTGTGTTTTAAAGATGAACAAAAGTCTTTCGAACGACATAAGCATAAGGATATATATATATATTTTTTTTTTATGAGAACTAAGCCTTTAACAAATATATTATTTATTAGTCTATTATTTTATATATTTGTATAGAACACTATTTTAAAGTGTTAAAGTGTATCAACTTTTTTAGGAAGGTAGAGATCCAGAAGACATCCATGGCACTTCCTGAAGGATTTCCTAGATGGCTCTAATTAAATATTTGGCCCCTAATCTAGTATACACTCTAATCCAGTGCACACATAAAGACAGCTATCCTAATCCATAGTGTTGAAAGCTGCCTATCTACAGTAATGCTGGACTGCGGTTAGACAACATCTGTGCAAAGACTGTTACACCTTTCCACGACCGGAATCCTCCTCCTTTGCTGTTCATTATTGAGCGATCTATCCTAGTTCATCTGCTGCAATCTCTGACTCAATAAGAGATAACAGAGCTTAATAGTATAGACTCTTCCCAATCAGTTTTAAAGAACAGAGATGTCTTACAACAATAATGACGGATATTAAAATGCTGTCAAAATTCTGCTCATGCACTGCTCACCGGAAAATCCCTTGTATATCTCAGCACAATAGATGACATTTAGGCAGAAGGGAAAAAAAGGGCTGAACTGGGCTTTTCTTGTGGGAAATCCTGCTACTGGTCTGAAATAACAGCATTATCTTGAGAAAATCCCAGATTAAGCAGACAGGTAGGAGCATGGCCGCGCTCCGGGAAGCGCACAGGGTGGAAATCGGCCAGGACGGGGAGAGGGTGCAAAGAGAGAGCACCACGGGGGGCTAATGCTCCCATCCCAGGCCACAGCTGATCCCCACCTTGACTGACAGGGTGCTGTGCATGGGCCTGCATACAATACAGCCTACGGAGAGACAGACACAGCACAGCATGGCACAATCTCCCAGACTTCCCTGTGCATTCACAAGCATGTGCAGCACAACTGCAGAGCTCCACACATGTAATCATACACAAATGTGCAGTTGACAGAACTCATAATTATTCAGTTATGTAAAGCACTGCCACGTGCTCACATTAGCAGGAGAAATCAGCAATGACGTCACAAAAATCTTTGAAGAAATCAACTGAATGCGATGCTGTTCAAGGATGATATGCAACTCATTTGAATCCTTAAAGCCAAACACACACTACAAGACTGAAGCTCATGCCATCACGCACTTTAAGGCCCTGTCCCAAAATGGTACCCTAAACACTCACTGTCTTCCTCTAAATCCGCACTTTCGTAATGTGATGTCGGGAAGAAGTTTGCTGCTGCTCGGAAAAAGTGTGCATCGAGGGCGCATATCGACCGCAAAGGGGGCGCTCACGAGCACCCTTCTGACACCTAAAATTACTCATGGACTTAACGGACACGCACACGTTGAAGCCATTGTAAGTCAAGACCGAAAGGGCATATGAAGTGTGCCATTTGGGACAGGGCCTAAGTGTCTTTGTAGTCTGTTTTGTACCGTGTTGGTACGGACCCGGACTTTACTCGACTAGATGTGTCAGTTAAAACATCATGCTTCTAACGGACTGTAGTTAATACGTGCACATACCAATGAGAGTTTTATCCTCAACAAATAACATTAAGGAACGACTTGTTTTTGCACATCACAGGGGGGGGAAGAGACAAAAATATTGATGAGACTGCACCCTTAGCACATAGCAACAAGTGGGAAAATATGTCAATGTTATGGATTCACACATATGCAATATAAACAGGCATAACCATATCGAATGGAACCAAAAATAATATTATTATAGAATAATATAGAATACTATGGATAGAAAGTTTAATATACAAGCTTCAGAGTTGTTCAGCCTTAAATTTATTCATTTAAATAAAGATTTATATAATTGTTTGATGAGAGGTTCTCAACCTTTTTTTACCTTTTTGACAAACTAATATTTGAAGGCTCCCTATATAATATGATATTAAAAGAACAATATACATTTAGTCTTGTAGTGTGCATCCATGGTACTCATACTGTACATTGAATGCAAGTGTACAGTATGCTGACTCCATGTTAAGTATATGACATGGGCTACAGTACTATACTTACTCTATGTATTCATAAGACAATCTGTCAACTAACAAAGAAACTGGCCCGCATTTAGCATTGATTAATACAAGCAAAGAACTAGCCTATTTTCGACCGTTGATGACCTTGATAAACCCTGGGAATGCTTTTGAAAGTGGAGGCATGCAATAATTATTTTCTCTCATTCTTCATCCAGAGCCTCCCACTGAGGGAAGCATTACACGCTTTCACTCAGCCCATCCTGAACATCCTTTGCTAATGATGGCCCACTATTACTTGTCAATGACCTTACACTCAAACACAGTTCGATTTACACTCTCTCCTCTGAATTTTACAGAAAGGATGGGTAACCTGAGGAATAATTGGATAAGCAAGGCCAATTAAATGGCTAAAAAATGAAAATGTGCTGATGGTGCCAAAAAGAGACGAGAAGAGAGCATTTTCTGTGCTTGATTGCCCTCACTCCTGAAAAGACGCAGGGCAGGGTGCATGTTTGGGCAAGAGAGAGAGAGGAGAAGGACTTGAAAAGGTTTGACTGCTTAGCCTAGTCCTTCAGCAGGACCCCAAGCACAGTAACCTTATATCAAAGACAGAGTGTCGAACAGGGAAGGGAACTACATTAATTATTAAAGCACTTTTGGTAACAAGCTGCGCGTCGGTAGATGCCTATTGTAAGGACGACTTCCTCCTGTTTCCAATTATCTACTTTTAACAGTCCTGCAGCGCTGTGAGTTTCCCCGAAGCCCACGGACAGGTCTGGCTGCTCCACGGCCAAGTGACTGAGAGGTGTTTGCTAAACCGTACAACGCTAACCGCTAACACAAGGCAAACTCACTATCTGTGTATCCACAGAGGAACAGACTGCGAGAGGAACCGGTTCATCCCAGCTTTCAGCCGTAGAGTCGGCTACAATTATAATTGTTCACTTCAGGAACGCAGTACATGATCTCATTCAAAAAGCTGGTGGTTGACTCCACACATAGCAGAAATCACAACCTGTGCTGAAGGTCTTATTGGAAGGCATCTCAGGCACTCCGACAATTTATTCATTATCTGCCAGACTCGACAGCACCGGCCTGCAGTCTGCCAGTCAGATTTCTCTTATCAACTGTCTTTCGGTTTTTAGCATTTTCCACATTATTTGGTGTCTGTAATGCACTTCAGGGGACAGACGAATCATTCTAAGTTGTTCGTACTCCATCAAGTATTTCAATGCTTTTTAGTTGTTGTTTGTTCGGTTTGTTTTTAACAGTATTATATAGTTTTGTTTTTGTTTTTTTACACTCTTTTTATAGTATATTAAGGTATTCAGTATTTCATAATATTAAATCATTTACGTCAGCTTTACTAAAATGACATCTACTTTTGGTATAATATTTAAATGGACGCCAAAGCAGTCTCGCGTAGCCAGACCTTCAGACTGACGGCAGACATTGTCTGGACTCAATTGCTGTTTTCACTGGCCAAGGACTGCCCAGAGCCATCTGAATGTCGTCTTTCAATCGTCTTTAGGGGCGTGAAAATGTAAAGTCAATGTCCCTACAATAACAGACCGGTGAAGAAAAAATATTGGATGTATTTTAAAAAGTCTATGTATACTTCACAAACTTTTGGGAATCCAATATTTAGTTGATCATGATAATCGCTCATTGTTGCAGATATAAACTCTTCCACTAGGGGGTTTGGCGTCACCGTGGCTTTGTTTCCAGGCAGAACATTAAAGAAATGTAGAATTCAAACAATCAGATGATGACTTTAAAACGTAAAAATTAATTTAAATATGTATTAACATTTAAAGTGAGAGTTCGCCCAAAAAATGAAATGTCTTTCTAAACTTGTATGACTTTTTTCTGTCAAACACTTGAGAACATATTTAGAAATTTGCTTTTTTTGTCTATACACTGAAAGTCAAAGGGAGCCAGTGTTGTTTAATGTTATACCGAAGAAAAGACATTATTCCAAAATGTTTGAAAATATTATATTCTTTGTATATTAAAATGATAAATCATTTAACTGTCCTCATAATGCACATCTTCGTTATCATTGACGAGGTTAACAATGGCTTTAGCTACTATACATTTAATAAACATACAGACTGTAGCATCCCACATGGGACACAACTGAGTAAATGCCTTTGTATAACGCAGGCAGTAAAGTTAACCAGCCACACCATTGTGTTAGGTGCTCTGTTACCGCATTAAACACACTTTTCACAACACATTGGCTCTGCAGGGCTCCACTAAAACTCCATCTCCATCCACTCTCCGTCAGTGAGTAGCTGTTGATTAGCGTGTGATTTGTTTACACTGACTGATGGCCTTTCACCCTGAACTGTCATTTCACACGTCCACAACCTTGTGCCAATGAGCCATTTAACACCCTTCAATAAGACCACCAGCCAGCACTCACACCACCCTGAAAGAATCATGTTTATTGGGCTCAATAAAACTCTTTGTTCCTCGGGCAAGAGCAGATAACAGGCAGGCAATATCTCAGAGTACTAAATATTGCCGTTATGATGACGGAGATTGATCTGTGTATCATTGTAGCGCACAACAGTAATGCATTTTGAAGACTCACTCAGAGGTCATTATCACTTAAATTGCAGTGATGAGAACTCCAGGAAGCTTTGCGTCTCGCCTACAACCCGAACTTGGTGATTCAATCAAATATTGAGTTGAGCATCTTCCAGTTTTTCTGCTTACTTCTCTCATGTTTAATTCATTTGTGTAATTAAAATATTAATAATTGAAATTAACATTCGACAGCAATAACGCAGCCTTTGGTACAGGAACATGTTCATGATTGATAAAGATAATTGTATGATTATTCATTATTTTGGTCATTTTAAGTGTTGGATTGATGTTGTGCAACAAAGATGAACAAAGATGAAGTTCGTTTCATGGCTCCCTTTCAAGAAGACCCAACTTTTAATGGGGCAACTTTCAGCAACATGAAACGTTTTGCATATTTTCTCGAGTTTCATTTTTAATGGAGCTTTTAAGAACTTCATTAAGTACCAAGGAATGTGAGCGCAAGTATGCATTTGATGTGTTTATTTTATTTTTTTGTGAAAAGAGCAGAACCACGCAAATCCCATTGTTCTTGGTAAAACTAAAAAAAACACGTAAAACTGGCCTCTGTATTAGGCAGTTAGGCTGGAGTCCTTTCAAGCACAGTTGTTTCACTTATCTTCAAAGCCGAGTAGAGCCGAAACCTTTGTTTTTTGCTCACCAGTACACTGGCTTGAACCTGACCCTGTTTCTTCAAGCTTGTTGAGGATTACATGTTCCTTTAGTACTGTTTGATAGTAAGAGCACTTTTTTCTCATTTATAATTCATTTTCTCCTAATTTATTATTCATTTGATCTAAAATTTCATTAATTTTCTAAAATGTTCCAATTGGGTTTTTCTAGCTCAGGCAAGAATTTCTTTGTCCCTTTTTATAGATGGTTATTATTCTTTAATGTCTCGTGTTGTAGAGGTTATCATCTTCTAGGGGCAAACAGCATTTTTAAAAGTTTTAATCAGCCTTTAATGAAAAGGGTCAGTGTCAGATTGGTGAGATTATGTCTTTCTCTCTTTTCAATTTCTTTCACTTATTGTTTAGTCACTTTCTTTTCATGGTCTCCTAGTTGCTCTCTCTTTCTCTAAAATAAAACGGCTGCACTAATTACAAACTGTAGCACATGGCTGGTCAAACTGGACCGGGAGTCTCTGTATAAGAAACTGATACATGTATTATATGCTCATTTAGGCGGCGATATGCAGTATGAAGTTGTGCAAGTCTATAGTCTCATTATAATGTTCCACATATACTCTTCTCTAGAGACTTTCTTATAATGTTAATGCCTTCTCACTCACTTCTGATATTTTTTTGCACAAGGCTGGAAATACTTCTCCTCACCTACCCCATTTATAATTCCCATTTTTTTTTCATTTAAATAACTAATATTACATTGACTTCGACTTCAGCCTTAGGCTTAATTTATTTTAGAAGAACACTTTAATGCCTGACACAATTAACCCTGTACAGCCAGTTGGTCATTCCCGACTGGACTAAAATCATCTCATAATACCCACACTGAAGGATATATTATAGATGATCAGATAAACTGCTTTGTGCTGGGTTTGAATTTTACTTGCATACAAGTCGTAGTTAATTTCTTCAGCACATTTCCCAAAAAGCATTGTTATTCAAGTAATATGTAAAAACAAGATATAGTTGTATTATATATGTTATATACTGTATAGGCCTATTCATATACTTGTGTAATATATTGGTGAATAGTTATTAATATATTAAAATATATAGCTGAAAATGTGACCTAGTTTAGTACCTTTGAACCTGTTTCCAGAAAAGGGCATACTTCATGATGAGTATTTACATGCCGCTTTGAGAAACAAGTGTTGCTTTGTCATAAAATAATGTACAAGATTTTAAGAGCGAAATTTGCAATGTTTTTGGAAAACCCAGCCATTGGTATTTTATTCAGTCTATGTATGTGTATGCTATAGTTTGAGGTCAAGAAAGAAAGACTGCCTCACCTTAGGCCTGAATACAGCATAATAATGGACTGCATTCCTAAAGACTACTGAAAGCAGGTAGGCTTGAGGACTCATGCATGCTATGCTACGGTCACTGCATATTGTATTTCTGGGTATATGGTTTTATGTGCCCTATATGAATATGTCTGCAAATGCATGCATTCATACATTTTTCCTTCATATAGCCGGTGCATCTACAAGCCCCAAATGTCAGTAGTATTATCAGGTGCCTGTTTTGGTCGAATTTGCATCTGGCAGCATCAGTGTGGGCCCATTTCTAAAGAGCAGAGGTTCAGAGCAGTCACAGCTTAGCATTCATATTGATAAGGGTGTACTCAAAGGAGGGCTAAGAAATGCATTTGCCATGTCAAAGCTGGACAAATTCCCTGCTGCCTGCTATGAGGTTGTGCTCCTCTGAGGTTCAAAGAGAGAATGACAAAGAGGAAAATTGTCAGGTGCAATGACTGAGAATAAGACCAGCGCAGATAGAGGGAGCCGGCACAGGCGCTGAGCTGTAATTATGGCCAGGGTGACCATAGTCTGAGCCTCAGACAGAACAACCGACCGCCCACAGTCTGCTCACTGACCATCTCATGCATATTGCACACTGAGAAAAGCATAAAAGCACTGTGACTGTCTTAATTCGTAAATTCTAATCTAGCTGATATTGCTCAACTAAGAGCACCAGGGGTTTTTATCAGTCAGCCTTAAACAAAGTTGTTTTTTGCATGGTACCAGCACTGATACAAGTGAAGCAAGTTAACTAGATATCCACATGCAACTGTAGGCCTATATTCTTATATATCCTCCGAACAAAACAAATAATATTTTACCTGAGCTGTGAATGTGAGCTTGCAGCTTAAACTGAATGTGATGTTTATAGCAAAATAGTTTCACACACACACTCGGGTCTTTTTGAATCATTCTAATGAGTTCTTCACTTAATGAAATTACCGAATCGTTTACTGAATCAACTTTTTGACGCATTGAACTTTTTTATTAAAATATACATGACAGTTTAATTTCAAAATTTATATTGTCATCGGTCTACCAATTATTTTGGAAATCGTCAGTAGTTTCAGTAGTTTTTTTTATCATTTCAACATATATCGTTACTAACCAAACGATAAAGAATATTGTGATATCATTTTTGCAGACAACTTTTTAATATTATTAATTTGGCTTATATCATGATACATATTGTTACTGTCCAAAATGATAAAGAATATTTTTATATGAATTCTGCAAACAAAAATGATACAGAAGACAATGCTTTATTTAGAATTTACTCTTTTATCCAAGGTGACTTAAATGATAAGTAAACAAGCATGAACAATTTTTCCAAGAGACAAAACAATGCAAGTTACTATACCAAAACCCCGACAGGCTATACTTTGTGAAAGACAATTGTATATTCATCAACTGACAAATTTAGGTGTTTGTCAAAGCAGAAATACATTATACTGTCACTGTGATTAACTCTCCTTTTTTTACATAGCATTTGAATTTATTACGCATGCACATGGAGTATTATACAAGGCAGACCATAAATGTTCAATATGTAATGATGAAGGTATGAGCTATATGTGATAGAGTCCGCAGCTGTGCATTGTTCCACACAGGCAGGGTGGCTGCAAACACACAGCATGTGAAGTAAAATGAACACACATTCTTATCAGATGCAGATTTTTCTACTGCAGCATGTGTGTAGTTGGCTGGCAGTAGCGGTGCAGGGGCCGCTGGCCTGCGCCGGGGGGCATGCTAAGGATAATTGGAGGGCCGGCATATTAAGAATGAGGCCAGGCAGCCCAGTCTGCTCAGGGGGGTCAGCGCTCTGCACTCACAGCTGGTCATTAGTGACCCACGCAGAAAGGAATATGGAGCTATGCTAAAAAACCTATTAAAATTTTAGCTCAGTGGCTGTGACAACATTACAGGAGAGAGGTGAGGGAGGGAGATTAATCTTTATTGGGCGATTAGCGAATACGGCCTTCGTCCGCTGAAACGGGACACATTGTGTTGCCAAGTACAGAGCTGACACGCACAGAATAAGGCCGAAATCTAATCGAAAATAGATGTCGCATTCTCTCTGAATGGCAGAGCTCTGAAGGGAAAATACATTTGGATTTATTCACATGCATTTAACCTTGTGTACTGTCTCTGCATTTAATATTTCTCGTTATTTATTTATTTTGGGTGCTCGATGGGTTTAAATACCAGGTAAGATGTCCAATAAATTACCTCAGGTTGCAAAATAAATTTGCGAGGACACACCACCCACACTGTAAAAAACTATTTTGGTTTAACTTAAAAAAGCAAGTTACCTTGTTGCCTTAAAATTTTGAGTTTGTTGTAATTAAAAATTTTAGTTAATACAATGAAGAAGAATGGTTTAATAAACAGAAACTCAAAATAGTATGTTATCTTCACACATTAGTTATCGACGTTGATTTGACAAAAGATAAAAAGCTTTGATAACAAATCATGAAAATATTTTTTTAGTCATCTCATGATTATAAATGGCAAAATTAATTTCTTGAAGTGACCATTGCATGTACCTTTCACTATTAGCCTTGTGGAAGGGCCCTTCTTTAAGGGATTCAGTTGTTTCCTTCTGTTTGGAACAACCCATCGAGTAGTATGCCCTTCAAAAATGCTGTTCGAAATTCACCATAAAACTGAATGTTTGTCATTCACAACAGTCATTTTAAACTTAGTCTCACAAGGTAAGCCAAAAGCTAGAATCATGTTCAAAGGTTCAAAAGCTCCAAAAGCGACTAAAACTTGATTGTATAACTGAAGATGCCGGCTTAATATTCCAAACAAATGATATTCTATTTCAAACCGGTAGCAGTGTCAGGGGTAAAAGAAATGCATTAATGAGATTTGGAATTATGTGGAAAACAAACACAGATTTCAGGATGCTCTTCAAAATAAAGGTAAACCTTGAGGGGGGAAAAAGGAGCTCGACAAAACACTGCAAAATGACCAACAACCTCGTCCAACCTCGAAACAAAAGAATCCAGGATCTGAAGGTAGATAATAAAGACAAAAAAAAGAAGAAAAAACATGGCCTCAGCATCTCCTTTTATCGCCCACATTAATTTGTTCTCCAGAACAACAAATGATTTTTCCAGCCCTTGTGAGGATTTTGTTTTTCTTTTATGTGCTTCTCAGACATTAATTATATATTTTTATATGGAATATGCAAAAAGAAATCTGAATGTTGGAAGGCAAGGTGATTAAATATTAAACAATGCAGAAATCATTCTGTTACCTAAAGGGATGCTATTTCTTTTTCTTCTTTTTCCATCTTCCTCTTTTTTGTCGTCTTTGTGTGTGTCGAAAACTCCTTTAAAGTACCGGTATACTCTGAAGCCATGCAACGGCAGACCCGGGCGAAGTTTGTTTCAGACCCCAGCTATTTATAATGGAGTGTGAGGCGGCCGGGTCACTTCACTAAACTAATGTGTCATTACTCGCCGGCTACACCACTGACCAAAGCGCTTGCAATATGCATTGAGTTTGAATTATTTCTCTGCCCTCTGGCAGCAACAGTGAGGAAGGAGGCAAACGAGACAGAGAGAGAGAGAGAAAGAGAGAGAGAAATGAGCAAAAAAAAGGAGGAGAGAGGAGATTCTGCGCAGTTTGGGTCTGATCCTAAGGGAAGCATTAGCAAACCTTTGAAGGGGGAAAAAGGCATCTGCACCATAACTGAGACTAACACTGCAGGGTGAGGGGGTCACAGTCCATTCCACCATGCAGCTATTTTTGGTAGCCGGGCCTGAGGAAGAGGAGGGGCCGAGGGAGACTCACAGCATTCTGCACTCAGTCTGAAAGGAAACTTCACGGCAGGTCTTCGTCGGTGTTAAGCGGATGCTCTCATCCAGTAGCGGCGGTAAACAAACACAATCGTTAGGGTGGGTTCAGGGCTTGTGGCCTCCTGGTGCAGTAGACCTGGGGCTGGGAAGATCAAGGAGACTCTGGCAAAGGAGGACTGTTCTCTTTGTGCAGGCTGTGAGCCCGCAGGGCTCTGACTCACATACAGTACCTGAATCAATCCACTGCATCATCTCATACTCTCTCAGAGACTTTCAGCTCTGTTCAACATGTTTCACCCGAGGAATGGCTGGATACAGAAGCATCATGCCCATTCAAACTGCTCAGATTTTTGAGCCAAGTGGATTTTGAATGTAACTTCCAAATATATATATATTGTATTGAATTGTATGTTTGAAAATGTAAGTGAAACCAGTGCTTAGAAGAACCACTGAGTTGTTAAAGTTGTTCTTTTTCTTCCTAGGGAATCAAGTAAGCCAGGACTAGGGATGTGAAACTGGAAGAATATACCAATTTCGGTGGATCTGATTCCTATTCCTTAACGGTTTCATAAACAATTATTTTAGTACTTTAAAGGAATAAATATTTAAACTAAACTCTGCTGTATTCCTTAAATAACAATACTAAACAAACAAAAGGTAACTTCATTCATATCTAAAACATTTGGTAACACTTTATTTTGATAGACCCATTTTGTTGACTATAAGTAACTTTACTGAGAGTTTGATGACATGTATGTAGGGACATGTATAAGTGGACTGTCTTAATATCTGCTAACTCTTTGTGATGGTCATCAAACAGACATTCTACTGACTATAAGTAACTTTACAACTACATGTCAACTTATTCTAACCCTAACCATACCAGTCTACTAATACTAACACTCTGAGAGTTAGTAGACATGCAGGTGCAATGTTACTTAGTCAACAGAATGTGTTAAAGGGACCATCAAAATAAAGTGAAACCAAAAATAATACTGACAAAACGTGTAACTTCTTGCACATTCTCGTTTAGACATCCAGTTAGTAACTACATTTAAGACTCACAAGTCTTAACAACATAGTACATCACAGGATGTACAGTACGGTGAACATGATTTCACCAAATACAACAGGTTTCTGGATCAACCTCTTTGTGGATCCTGGAACAACATTCCAATCAACCAATCAGATTTGAGGGACAAGCTTACACTTTATGTCAGGTTTAGGATTACAAACAGAATAGGTGCTTCTACATCAGTGTTATCCACCTATCATTTCCCTCTGATTTTAGGGAGAAGATATGGTTAGGGTTAGGTTTAGGGGTAGGGATAGCATTAGGACTACATTTTTGGACGGGAATGTTGTTCCAGGATCAACAAAATATCTTGATCCAGGAACATACTTGGCAAAATCGCGACATGTACAGTAAAGGTATGCGTTTAATTCACCAAAAATAAGAGTAATTTGTTCGGGACCACACTGGATTGGTCAAGCTGTTTTGCGATGTTTTGTCTCACTGTGTGATGTGACACTGTAGAATAAGTATTATGAAAACTCTCTTCACTCATGCATCAGTGGAAGAATGCATGTTTTTTTTTGTGTTTTTTTTACAATGGAACCGGTCCGGGTGCTGAATAATCCCCCTGGCGAGATACATTTTTAATTTTGGCTTCACTTCACAAGTTCATCTGATCTCTTCTTAAAATTTGAAATGGATTTTGTTTGAGATAACTAGGAAATGAGTACTGATGAAAGCGGTCCAGAAAGGTTTTTGGACACATTGGTTCCACAGTCAGCTAGTTAATCTGTGAGAGCAGTCTTGCAAAACAAACCATCACCGTCGCAAAGGATCTGCCACCTGGATCTGATTTCCCTCAACAAACGTGTGCACCATCACTGAAAACACACACACACACACACACACATATTTTGTGGTCTCTGTAGGTCAACGAAAACTTGCTAGAAGAGCAAATGATGACAAAACCTCATAAGTGGTAAATAAACAACTTTTAAAAGAAGTCTTCACCAAGCAGAATAGCCCCCATATCATATTAAAATGCATCAGTTTTCGTCAAACAGGAATAAACAAATCTGCGGAGGAGAGCCAAAATGGTGTTGCTAATGCTTCCCCTTTGGAAAGGCCTGCGTTTGGCCCCGTGGGCAGAGGAATGATTGGCAGGCAGAGGAAAGTAGGAGCGAGACCCGGAGGGGAATGAGCGCGGCAGGGATTTGGCTTCACCAGCCCTCCCTCCATGTTTTGAAATCTAAGAATAAACAGCGATAAGGCTCCAAACTCTTCCCGCCGTTTAATCTTGCCCCCCTCCCCTCCACCCTGTCTCACTGGGCAGCCTACCTCAAATGGACTGGGAGGGAAAGAGTGGGCATGCATGGCTGCTCTCACCTGCGCAGGCTGGCTGTGCGGGCAGGACGATCCCCCTGACTGCTGCGCTAATCGCCTTTAACAGGAAGCTCCAGTGTCTCTGCTTATGATTCTTCCCCATCTGTCTTTCTCTTCAGCGATGAAGGCATCCGTCGAGATTTCTTCCCCTTCTACTGTATCCCATTATGTTGTCTTTCATGCTGCTTTCTTAGTTTGTCTTTCAAAGCAACTGAGGATGTCCTCTTTTAGCCACTGAAAATTGTAGACCAGTGATTCTCTAATTTTTCAGATAAAGTATCACCTTTGATCAAATCAGACCTTCCAAGTACCACCCAAACACAACGATATTTCACTAATTTCTGAAAATCTGCTGTGAACATAATTCCATCAGAGCAGCATCTAAAAAAACAATCACAAACAACAAGAGCAAGATTAATACAGATTTACGAATACACATTTTATGCTAATTTTGCCATCCAGTGCACATACAGTATATAATGGAATTTGGGTCAATGTAGGCAACTCTTTTTTCGTGTATTAGCACTTATGCATTTGCCTCGATAAACTGCTTTATTCAATAGTTAGTAAGGTAGTTGTTAAGTTTAGGAATTGGGTAGGATAAGGGATGTAGAATATGGTCATGCAAAATAAGGCATTAATATGTGCTTCATAAGTACTAATAAACAGCCAATATCCTAGTAATATGCATGCTAATAAGCAACTAGTTAATAGTGAGAATTGGAATAGTGATAATGGTATACATGGTATACTTTTGATCATTGCATTTACATTTAACATTAGTATATATTAATTCAAATATAAATAAACTATAAATATTGTTTTTCAGTTCTTTATTTGTTGAACATTTCAGAAATTTCTAATTTTACTTTATATTGATACATTGTTGTCAGAGTGTGTGTGAGATGGGGGGTTGTTTCCTACACACAGACTGGTACAACCCAAAGAAAGATTAATGTAGTGGCCTTGTATATCTTAGTGTTTTACTGAGAGTGAGTATTTGTATATTTTACTGCACACTGCAGATTACAGACCCCTGTGAACTCTGTCCTGATGACCAGAAAGCTGCAGCAATATTAGCGCTATTATTCACTTACATATGTCACACAGAAAGACAAATTATGAATGAAAAATGTGGCAGGGCGAGTAAGAGAAAGCTGATGAATAGAAAGTCAAAAACGGAGTGAAAGAGAGAGAGAGAGAGAGAGAGAGAGAGAGAGAGAGAGAGAGAGAGAGAGAGAGAGAGAGAGAGAGAGAGAGAGAGAGAGAGAGAGAGAGAGAGAGAGAGAGAGAGAGAGAGAGCAGTCGGGGTGGCTCGGTGTCAGCTGACATATATAATTACAGAAATGGTTCTCTCTCCGTAAACCATTATTTATTTTAGCAGTTCTGACCCACTGCTGTGGCTCTACCACCCCCACTCCTGCCAAAAAGTGGCTTTTTTAACTGAAAGCTTTCCAAACAAGCCTCACTAGTACTTGGCTTCACTCCAAGAAACTGTGTATTTTGGTGAATCTGGCCTGTTTTACTATGAGTCCTGTGCTGGATCGGAACTACTCAAGTAGCTAATTTGTGTGTGTGTGTGTGTGTGTGTGCGTGTGTGCGTGTGTGCGTGTGTGTGTGTGTGTGTGTGTGTGTGTGTGTGTGTGTGTGTGTGTGTGTGTGTGTGTGTGTGTGTGTGTGTGTGTGTGTGTGTGTGTGTGTGTGTGTGTGTGTGTTTGACTGTACACAAACGGTGTGAAAGCGAAAAGTTTCAGCCTCACTAAAAGGTGCGATAAAAAAAGACAAACAGAAGGACAGAAAACGAAACGACCATATTTTACAGTGTGATTGCAGATTACAATCCCCTCTGTTTAAGCAAACTGGTCCAGTCCAAATATTTTTTTTAAATTGTATAGGTTGAAAAAACCCCAGATAAGGACTGAGAATGAGAGGTTAAAATAACTAACGAAAGGTGTGAATTTGCTGAAGAGGCAAGTACAGGAAAATGTCACTCATCGCATGATTAAAGTTCAGCCCTAGTGGCTGCTTTCCTCTGTTCTGAAAAGAGTCAATTTAAATTGGACAGTATCTGTGCTTTTCTTGGTGATTAGAAGCAGTGTTAGGACAGCTACTTTAAAACTAGCTTGTCAAGATACAAGCAACATATGATTTAAGAGAGTTAAACCTCAGTCAACTCTGAAATAGGTAGTTATATACATCACAGACTCACAAAAATCAGCTGACTACTTAAGGGGACAATTAATATGTTTAAATGCACACTTATTACGAGATGGATTAAACAACATATCTTAATTCTTTCAAAATTAGCATTAATGTAAGTTGTAGATAACGCATTTAGAGGTGAGTATATCCATAATAGAAAATTCCATGTCTTTTTAAGATTTTATTCATTTTGATTATTATTTGGAAAGCACAATTTAAGAATTCCCTCATATATTAACCTAAAATGGACCTAAAATGTCTTTATAAATAACACCTTTGAAAGAATATATTCACTCACACACATTTATTGACACTCTGAAGCTAATAAACGTATCGCTAAAATACTAATAAATCTACCCCATTCTATTCCACCCCAGCAAGGAAAAATCCTGCATTAATGTTACTTTGATTTCTGAATTTTGATGTAAGGGAGTTAGCCTATACTATATTCAGATTGATGAATATAGAACTGTTTTATATTACTGTACAGTGAAGCACTTCACTCTTTCACATTTCACTCTTTATTCTTTCCAAAGGTGATGAGTTAAGTGTGACCTTTGGCCCCTGTTAGATCTGACAGGTTGTTACCACAGAGGCATGTGAGACTGCTAAAACACACCCTGGTGGACAAATCCCTTCACTACAGGCTCAGGATCAGAGAGGAACAGCACGATAAGCCAACAAACTGACTGTAAACAAAAGACATACAATAGAGTCATAATATGCTGAGGAAGATATTTACTTGTGTGTGTATTTCACACACAAAGTTTGTGGTTTATTGGATTCAAAAGAAGGTAGCCGTATTGTTACGCTTTGAAGAAGAGCTGAAATACTTTTATAAAAAGGTGTGTGTGTGTGTGTGTGTGTGTGTGTGTGTGTGTGTGTGTGTGTGTGTGTGTGTGTGTGTGTGTGTGTGTGTGTGTGTGTGTGTGTGTGTGTGATAAATGAGCCAAAACAATAAAAGGTGGCCCCTAACTGAAAGATGCACTCTGTCAAAGAAAATAAATAACTTCAAGCCTCATCACCTTCTTAGGGAAAAAAAAGTTTCACCACATGAATATGCAAATATATCAGCGAGTTTACGTCTGTTTACAAAGCTGCTGCTTTTGTGTCGAGCAATTAAAAGCGCAAACATTTCTTTCTTCTCGCTCTCGTCCCATGAATACGCATATCTGTAGAGATGATATGTAAAAGCTGGCAAATGCATGCAGATTATTAATGCAAATGCAATGCAACTTATTCATTTGTTGACATGAAAGGAATGAATGCCGTATTCAGCATTATCCTGCGGGCTGTGAGTTGCGGCCGGGCCGGGCCACATACTTCACTGGCACCCATGATTTTCTCTCCCCTTCACCCTGACCCGCAGAATCGAGCCGATCGGATCCCATTGGATCCAGGGCCGGACACAGGGGACAGGCATTGTCACAATGCATGAGAAGAGTCGCTTGCATCAACACACCCCCTCTGCCTCCATCTGAGATATTTATAATTCTAATGAGGATGATGATGACCAGGGCAAAGCGGCCTGCACAAGCAGCCCCATCCGCAGGCTTATCGGAATAACCTCCTGCTCCCTGGATCTTCCGTCCGAATACACACATACATTTGGACATAACCATGCAAATCAGTCTCGGATGCGCCCTGCGGAGAGGCAGCGGTCGATCCCCCACGGACAGAACGCTGTCCTTCTTCATGACCTGTGTCACCAGGAATCAGCAGTCGCTCCTCAGCCGTCCCCCTGACCCACGCATTAGCATCCGTGCGCTGTGCATTGTTTGCTCGCTTTTTAATGCAGTGTTTTATATGCTGAATATGCAGTAAAAGGCCTCAGCAGAAAAGACGGAGGGAATGTCCTATGGGTAGGAAATGCTAATTGCTGTAATCGTATAACTCATTTGGCCGCTTTTAAAGGAATAGTACACCCAAAAATATAAAATTCTGTCATTTGTTACAGACTCATGTCTTTTGAAATTTGAAAAGTCCATGGCGATGAAGGCTTCAAGCAAGATTTTTAATAAGCAACAGCTTAAATTTCAGTCGGTTCCTACACAAAACTACCAAATGGCTTCAGAAAACTACTTTTGTGATGCTTTTATGGTGCCTTTTTCCCCCTTTATTGAGCTTGACATTCTGCTCACCATCTACTTTCATTGTATATAGGTTTGGAACGACAGGAGTAAATGATGACAGAATTTAACTATCCCTTTAAGGGGTTTGTTGGTATCCAGTTAAATTTTTTGCATGGGTTAGAGAAAAAGAGTTAATGTCATCTTGACTGTGTGTGCGCACAAGTCAATAGCTAGAAAAGTACCATTGCTCATCCTGAGAGGAATTTCTCTCATCCTTTTAAGATGTTTTCATGTGACTCGAGATCAATGCCTTTATATTTCTTTGAACAGCGCGGGATCAATAGTCGGCCACTGTGAAGAGTGTGACCACTGAAAGACGAGCCATATGCAGAATATGGCCATCAACGCACCAGAGCCTGTCCCGTTTCCCTCTCTTATGTTCTCTTTCTCTTCCTTAAGATGTATTTTATTGCGAAGCGAAATTGCATACTGTACACAAGGTTGATTAGATGTTTTTGAAGTTTTTGATCTAATGCTTTTGCACTTAATTAATAACAAAACTGAGAATATTGAGAAATATTATTGCAAATTAAAAAAAGAATTCTGTTAAGAATTCTACTAAACAGCTTAATATGATCCGAGATATAATAAAAAAAAAATTGGTCATCATTCACTTTCATTGTGTGCAGCTTGGACTTTCAGCAAAATATCTTCATAGTGCTCCACACAAGAAAGAAAGTCATATGGATTAGAACAGCATGAGGGTGAGTAAATGGTGACAGAATTTCCATTTCGAATGAACTATTCCTCCCTCTCTCTCTCTCTCTTTCTCTCTATCTCTCTCTCTCTCTTTCTCTTCTATCTCTCTCTCTCTCTCTCTCTCTCTCTCTCTCTCTCTCTCTCTCTCTCTCTCTCTCTCTCTCAAAGATTGGCTATGGAATAGATTAGTGCTCTGCAACATCACTTCAACTCCCAGGCCAGCCAGTGTGTGTGCCCCCACTCCACATTTGTGTTTAATCTTATTTAAATGAAAGGGACTTTGGCAAGAAGGAGGCAGGGAGTGCCAGCCTGCACTCCGGAGCTAGGGAGGAGGATAATGCCCAGCTCGGTGGCAGTGAGAACAGGGTTGGTGGGGGAGGGAGGCCGGAGGGTGGAGAGTCCGATCCAGCCCAGCAGGAAGCTCCAGATGTGAGGCCACAGAGCTGACAGTGCTCGTTCCCTCTGGGAAAGAGTGTGGCTAACATAGCTCAGAGAAAATGAAGAACAGAGAAAGAAAGACAAAGAGAGAGAGAGAGAGAGAGAGAGAGAGATAGAGAGAGAGAGAGAGAGAGAGAGAGAGAGAGAGAGAGAGAGAGAGAGAGAGAGAGAGAGAGAGAGAGAGAGAGAGAGAGAGAGAGAGAGAGAGAGGCCGACAGGCTGCTGTAATTTATTCTTGTGAAATGGACAAAGTTTGGAGTAAACATAGGTGCAGAGGAACAGAGAGTCCTGTGAACTGTGAAAGTGTGAATCCTCCAGCCCTCTTCTTTATGTGCAGAGGAAGTGATGATTTTAGACCTATGTATGTTTGTTTTTTTTAATAATTTTTTACACCTCTTCTATGATGAGCATGTTTTCAATTTCTGTATTGAAATTTATTTTGATGCCTTTGGAGAGGCATGATAATAATAATAATAAATTAGATGGTGATACAACTGTTCTAATATCCAGCAGCCATATCACCCTGTAGCCCAAGACTGGTTTCCCACTGAAGCTAAGCGGGGCTGAGCCTGGTTAGTGCTTGGATGGGAGACCTCCTGAGAAAACCAGGTTGCTGCTGGAAGAGGTGTTAGTGAGGCCAGCAGGGGGCGCTCACCCTGTGGTCTGTGTGGGTCCTAACGCCCCAGTGTAGTGACGGGGACACTATACTGACAAAAGAGCGCCGTCCTTCGGATGAGACGTTAAACCGAGGCCCTGACTCTCTGTGGTCACTAAAAATCCCAGGATGTCTTTCGAAAGAGTAGGGGTGTAACCCCGGCATCCTGGCCAAATTTGCCCAGTGGCCTCTGTCCATCACGGCCTCCTAATCATCCTCCTATATATACTAATTGGCTTCATCACTGTCTCCTCTCCACCAGTAAGCTGGTGTGTGGTGGGCGTTCTGGCGCAATATGGCTGCCGTCGCATCATCCAGGTGGATGCTGCACATTGGTGGTGGTTGAGGAGATTCCCCCTTCTATGTAAAGCGCTTTGGGTGTCCAGAAAAGCGCTATATAAATGTAATGAATTATATCATTATCACTAAAAATAATCATAAAAAATAATTTGCCATATTTAAACATAACCGCTTCTCTGCTATTGATATCTGAAAAACGTTAGACAACTAAAGAAAAGTCATGTGATGCGACTTCCAAAAACTTGCCAAAAAAATATAATGGGAACTATAATGTCATTTTTTTTGGAATGACATGAGGGTGAGTAAATGATGACAGAATTTTCATTTTTGGATGGGTTATCCCTTTAATCCCATTAATACCAAACTCCAGATTTCTAAAATGTTCTAGAAATAGTGTAAAGTAAAACAAAACTTTCTCTTTCACTCATATCCACATGTGGCCATACACCACCAGACTTCTCATAAATGAAGCAGAAAATCTGAGACTATGGTCTAAAATGAGTTATTTTTCCCCTGGTTTCCTCCACCACTGAGCTAATCCAGTAAGTGTCTTAAGATGATCAAATATATGTTTAAGCTTTCCATCTCTGAGTGTGTGTTTGTGAACTGGGGGTCAGTTTGAGTTATGTAGCCTACCTACAGTATGTGTCACATATCTTATCGTTGTTACTTGTGAGTCAACAGTGCACACATACAAATACACACATGTGTACTCACACACACACCCATGCGGTGCTGCGTCAGTGTGGCCAGGGGCTAAGAGTGTGGTGGTGGGCCAGATAAGGGGTCGGTGGAGCAGGCGTAGTGTTCCGAGGACAGTCTGAGGACCGATAAGAGCAGATAAGATTCAGCCTGCGAGTGCTTATAGGAACGTATAAGCTGAGAGACCCTGCCACCAGCCCCAAAGACTGTGTGTGACACTTCCGAGGCCAGAGAGAAGAAAACTCACACACATTTACACACCGCCCCCAGAGCCTGAATGCTCAATTGCTTTTGCCTGAAGCCATACGGCGAGGAATCGGACATTTACATATTGCCATTACAATAAATACATTTCATATTTATTTAATTAGGCACTTTAAATGCTCTTATAAGGGTTTTGCAATGCAAAAGCGATTCAGTGCGACTTTGTGAAAGGTCTGAAATGACACTGTTTGCTTTAAGACCTTATCTGGAGGTTTATTTCCAGACCAAGCATGAAATACGTCAATGTCAAACGAGACATTTTGAAGTTCTAGAGGTGGATATTAAGGCCACGCATTTCTCATAAAACATGACCTTCATTTTCTAGGAGGAAGCCGCCACACGGTTCAGGAACTGTTTTGCATTTGATACTGGCTGGTGGGCCGGGGGTTTATTTTGAGACATTTATTGTAACACAGGTGTTCTCTTTTCTGAGAATCAGGAACTAGATGGGTCTGCACGGACCACCATGCTCAGCCAAGTGTCGAAAGGACAGCTTAAATGAAACTGGCCCCAGAGGAGGTGCTGGCAGTGGGGGATAGATCGAGAAGAAGAGCCAATATGACCGTGCAAGCTGGCCTGAAAGGGAAGGAAGGAAACAGGGGCCAGTGGTTCCATCAAACAGACAGCCTCTCGGCTAAAGTCTCTCATGGTTGTGACCACACCATCCCCCTCGGAGTGAGAGCGGACTCCTGACTCTCTCACAGGCCCGAGAGTGAAAATAAACACCACATGCAGCGACCAGACTCCATAGTATTTAATGAGAGGAGAGTGTTTTAAAAGGCTGCTGAAAAGTATGGGGCATGAAAAAAAGAAAATATAAGTCATTCTTTGTATTCCGCCAATTCAATCATTTTTCTATTTTTTTTCTATTGAGATGTCCTGAGGACATGCTTTACTTGGTGAACATTACTCTGTGAGTGAAACTCTCAATAGAACCCATGTAGACAAATGTATTTCAAGGAAATATAGCCTACTGTGAAACTTTGAACAAGAAGTACATTTTAAACAATGTATTTTGCATTGGTTAACTACATTAGTTAACATAAACTAACAATAAAAACTACTGATGAAAAAGCATTTACCGGTATTAATCTTAGTTCATGTTAAGTTTAACATATACAGTACTAATACATTATTAAATTGAAAGTTGTATCTGTATTTTTATACAGTATATCTGTATATTTATATTATTTAATGGATCTCAGCAAAGATTAACTAATGTTAATGTTAATTAAAGCACTAACTAACATTTTTCTATCTTGAACACGCTTATATATTTTTTGCTTAAGGAATAAAAATTTTTACTAAGACTTATACAAATTTGAAAACAGTACAGTTGGCATTATTATTCTTATTTGTTTTAATCAAAACACTCTTTTGAAAGCCATCAATTGTTGCTTCTTCTACCTGGAAACCTCCCAACAGCTAGAGAGAAACCTTGTGCAAATCTCCATGCATCCAACCATGACTTTGAATCAACTGTGGGCAATAATGAATAGATATTAATTTTTAATATCTGGGACCTTTGTAAGACTTGTCAAGCTGTCGCGAGGCTCTTTTGATATGTGAGTTTTAACATTCATAAAAGGGCTTGAAAGCCTGCCAATGAGCAGCATCTGCTCCCAGTGCAGCGAGACGGGGCTCCTCAATGAACTAACACGCATGCTGCTCCTCCCCACAATGAGACAAAGTCAAAGACAAGTTCCTTGTTGATGCCTGTCAATGGCAAAGGTGTCACCACTGCAATTAATCTCTTTAACAGAGAGCAGGGCACTGCTTTGTTTATTCTGCTGGCTTCTCTCCTCCCCGACTGTACTCCCCGCGGCCTCCACGCGCACGTTTATCAGACCCCTTATTTCCTTATCGGTCTGTCATAGCTGACCATGGCCTCTTGAGTAACTATGCTGAAGGAAATGGTGAAAAAAAGGGAAAGAAGCAACAAACGGCTAACCACTTCAGATTTCCACGAACTGCCTTATCAGAGGAGAACGGCCGACCTCTTTCTACCCACCACATGACTAAATAATGACCAGACCTTCCTCTATACTGTTCCCTCCGTCGTTTATTTTCTCACATTTGCATCTCTGAGCACTTTCTACCTTAACGGCACCCTTGTCACACCCATGTATTCATGAAGCCCAATTTCCACATTTTAACACTTTTTACTAAAACTTACTTGCTTTCTTAAAGGGGCAGTGTGTAAACTTTTCTAGCATTTTTCCCCTAAAGTCCAATTTTAATGTTAGTGAAGGATACTGCAAGTCGTAATTTAAAGAATTTTCCATCCTCTTTGAAATGTTTTGAGAATTAAAGTCTAAAGAAATAGTTTACCCAAAAATTACTCCCCATGTGTTGTCTTGAAGCACAACAAAAATATATTTAGAGGGGGGGTCAGGTATACCATACGGGTTACACTTTATTTTAAGATGTCTGTATTACAGTGTAATTATACATTTAAGTACTGAGTAATAATAATTAACTACATGTACTTACTATAGGGTTAGTTGCATGTAACTATGCATAATTTATAGTTATCACTACAGTAACTACATGTAACGTGTAATAAGGACAATATCAAAAATCCTTGCAGTTGTGGGGACATTTTTTGTTCCTCATGAGGAAACTAGTTTATAAATTATACTAAATTATGTTTTTTGGAAAATCTAAAAATGTTAGATGGGTAGGTTTAGGGTTGGGGTCTGTACAGTTTGTACAGTATAAAAATCATTAAATCTATGGAAAGTCTATGAAAACCATTTCAGTGAGCGAGTGAGCGAGCTGTTCCTCAGAAGAAGAAAAATCATACAGGTTTGGAACAACATGAGGGTAAGTAAATTGTGGCAGATTTTTTTTTTTTTTTTTGAGAAGTCTGTCCTTCAAAAAAGCAAACCAGTCGTGTGAAAATAGACATGCCATGTTCACATACTTTAATGTAATTTTTGGCTCCTGATGGTGGCCTTTATGGAATGCATTGATTTGTAGCTATCAAATCATTTGTTTTTGTTTTTGAACAGAATTATTGATACTAAATTTGCATATTTTTAGCGAACTGTTCCTTTAAGACTATGTTATGAGTAATTTATGTGTAAACATGGCCGGTTGTTTAATGTGCTCATGAGTGTGACGGTACAATGAAAATTTCTGAATGGAACATTTTTGCAAGTTTGTTTTCCTAGATGGGTTGGGCGGACATGGGATGGATCTTTGCATGAACATTACACTATGTCTATATGAAAATAGTGTTTCCAAGTCCCCTTTCGACCAACTCAACCAGACAGAGCAGTGTCTGCACGTGCAGGTAACATTCACAGCTGTAGTATCAGTGTGAACAGTAAAAGAGCAGAATGTTCTGGAGACGGCGGGCGTTCTTCTTTCGGCTCTCAGATAAAGGCATGGAAATGAAGGGCAAGTTGACTGAGCTGTAAGTACAGCCAACCGAGCACAGATCAGGAGAAATCCCTCGCTTCAATTAGTCATTCTTTTCCTTTCTTTCTTTCTTTCTCCTTCTTTTTTTTGACATCTGATTAGAAATGTATTCCTGAATCTCACCAGTAAAATGAAAGGGAAAGAGAACCGGAGAGAAAGTGCAGGATAAAGATAATCCAACAGCTTAGGAGATACACCATAAAGTCAAACCAGGGCACAGAGGATGTTTAAAAAAGAAAGAAGCATCAAGACAACGGTTAAAGAACGGGCCAGCTTTAATGAGTCAGTGTCCAAAAAAAAAAGAGGAAAGAGGAGAAAGAAAAGCTGGCTTTAAAGTATCCCTCATTAGCTCCTCAACTGATGTCACATGCTGGCAATCTCACAGCCATGAAGACAATAAAGAAACAGCAACCATGTAGCGATTACGGCTACCCAGACTATAGACAGTGTGAAGAAGTGTGGAAAAGTGTATACCAGTGTATTAATTAAGTGTATTAAAAATGTTGTGTACCCATACAAGGTCACACAAGCATTGAACTATGTTAGATATCTATCAACTTACTGCATGCTAACACATGATAACCGACACATACAGGCAAGTTTAGTTAAAGAGATGCTAGAATATAAATACATTGTCGCATCTCAGTATATGATTGGCTGTTCATGTTGCAAAGCATCATGGCCATGTGCTGTTATTCCTGCAATGGCAAAGCTGAATTTTCAACAGCCATTAGTCACATGATCCTTCAGAAATTAGTCTAACATGCTGATGCTTAAGAAGCATTTATTATTATTATTATTGTCAATGTTGCAAAGAAGTTGTGCTGCTTAATGTTTGCAGTTGTGCTGCTCAATACATGACATATCTTTTCAGGATTCTTTAATGAATAGAAAGTTCAAAAGACCAGTAAAGATATTTGCAATGTTTAGGTTTCTATTTCAAATAAAAGCTCTTACTTTTGAATAAATATGTGATTGCAGAAAAAAAAGGAAAAAATTATAATAATAAGTCTCACTGACCCCAATGTTTTGAACAGTTTTTTAAAATTTGTAATATGTGCTTAATTCTAAAGAGGATCCTACTTTTGTTGTATTGGTGTGTAGTATAAACACATTCCAAAACATGCTGCATCTGCCATCTTGGTTTTGTCCTTGGTAAAGGGTCTAAGGTCACAGGCTTCTCCCCCTCTCTTAGGTAGTGAGCCGGGCCTGGCCGTTTGCCGAAGACCCTGTCCTACAACGACAAGGCCACTCATTAGACTCCCAAAGAGCAGGAGGAAACTGGCTAGACAGGGTCTCACAAGGGGACAGATATTGATCAAGGATCAAACACACCCACACACACACTCATCACACTAGTACATTCTTACACAGAAGCACACTCATACACAGCAACTCGAATCAAGGGTGTAAATTGGGGGATGCGAAGAGGAGAGCGAGGGGATGCTTGATGAAATAGAGGCCAATATGTGATCAATACAGCCTGAGATTTTCTCCTCTCTCCATTTCAATTGTCATGCTGCAAGCAATTAGACGAGGTGAAGATAGTGGGCCAGATTTACCCCCATTACCAGACAGGCCCTGGGAGAAAAAAAAAAGTTACTGTTATTATTTTTCTTAGTCGATATGCTTTGATTTTTTTTTTAAATAAAACTGTGCATGGGGTGGAGAGACGTCCTTGAGCTGACAGCAGGCCAATGATGGCAGGTCTCTTCTTAGAGAGAGAGAGAAAAAGAGAGAGAGGTGATGATGATAAAGAGGAGGAGACATACATTCCTATATGGTTTGGGAACCAAATAATAACATTCTAGAAATGTTCTTTTCAATTTTTTGCAACCAAAAACTAACCTTTCCTAGAGAGGTTTTTGTGACCACCTAAAGAGAACCTATAGACAACGTTCATTTACACTTTATTCCGATAGTCCACTTTAGACATTCTACTGCAACTATGTCAAATAACAAATTAATTCAAAACAACATGACAGCTAACTCTCATGACTATTAGGTTTGGACATGTACTTGCAAAGTTACTTAGTCAGTAGAATGTTTGTTGGGGGAGCATCACAATAAAGAGTCAACAGATATTAAGCAGGCAGTCTACTGACTATAGTTAGTATAGTTTGTCTAAAGTGGATTACTGAAATAAAGTGTTACAGAACACTCTGTAATGGTTATGTTTCGGTTTTATTTTATAACCAAAAACTAGCCTACATTGCAGGGAGGTTTTATTTTTGTGACATATCGAATGGTTAATTTTAGGCTTTAATATATAGCCATAAACTAACCTTCCCATAATGTGGGGTTAGATGAAAGGAACACACTGTACCAGTTGACCAAGGTCAGTGGAATCTCGTGCATACAGTATGAAATAAGTGTCAAAAACCCTTGTACCATATCAAGTACATTCTACAGAACACACCTGCGCAGACATGAATCAAGTACAAAGAAATACCAGCTGTCATATCATACATGTCATATATACTACAAAGTGCAGGACACGACCACAAGAATGAGCTTATTTTTATAATAAACCAGAGGAAATTGTATTTCTTTGGGTTGCTCTTATAGAGCAAATGTGACAACTCTTGACATAAAATAAGAATATAGCACTATAAAAATGAATGTGGATTCAGCTCAACTGATTTGGTGTTTGAAGAATTTGTTGAGAAACGTTTGAGTTGAAATTTCAGATGTTTGATTGTTGAGAACTCTTTGTGAAATGCTCTAAGAGATGTCAGATGACTGAGGTATTTTTCTCAAGAGAAACATCTAAGAGGGAATTCAGTAAACATCTCAATTTACTCTCCATTTCTTTTAATTGGTGTGTGGGAGAAACAATTGAGACGTCCGAGAGATATCATTTGTTTCCTTTCCCATGAGAACCGTCTTAATGGTTTTGTCCTTACTCCACTCTTGAATAGAACCATCATTACATTCACCAGCAATAACAATGTACTATAGATTCCAGATAAAAAAAAATAAAAATAAAAATTACATATATGGAAACAAAGCTGCAAGAAAATGACACCGTAAACGGTATAATAAAGTATTGCTTAGGTCAGAGCTAACAAGATGGTTCTTGGCGCTCATATGCATACCATTGTTCCTAAGCGCTGATATGTGGGGAGAAAACCACGCAAGATCCTTCACATGACCTTCAGCGTCTGCGTCGTCTGAAAGAGCTTACCTCTTTTTCTAGGAGGGAATGTCACGCAGACCCGAAGCTTTATCTCCAACCCAGTTTTTTCATGGGCATCTTAAAGGGCTGTTTGAGCTAGCTGAAGTGTTTGGACAATAGGTATTCATTAAGAGCCAGTGTACAGTGTACAGGGCTGTTTTGTCTGAGAGAGGAAGATAACAAAAGGACATGGCAACCCACTTCAGCATTTTCTAAATGAATGGCTGGGGCGGAGTGACAGTTTAGCATTCAGTGTCAGGTGTCGCCCGCGATGTACTTTTTCTCTTGTTTATTTTTCATGGGCCGGGGATGTCTTGAAACAAAGAGGGGTTCAAATTTGGCACAGTCTCTCTTGTGCGTCTTTGCTCTTGTTTGGTGTAATCCTTTAGCGTTGTCTGAAATGACACAAGTGTCAAAGCCAGTGATGTCAGAGAGCGCGGGCTGCATTCTTCGTCCTGCCTCTGAACTCGTCTTCACAGAGAAATTGATTAGCAAGGGTTCAGGCCCGGCAGCTCAGGCCTCAGCATGCAGAACACTCCCTGAACACAATAAAAAAGAGGGGGGAAAGAGGAGGGGATAAGAGAGATCCCTGGCAGAGTGAAACACACAACAGGACAGCGGGGACTAGCCAGTTCAAAGTCCACAGTCTGAAACCCTAGAGAAACCCCCACCCCCCTCTGAACCCTGCTCCCTGCCCCCTCCTTTCTTGGCCCTCGTCTGGTTTGAAAGGTCAGTGCGTGTCTGGGAAAGAAGTCTGGGGATCCCCTTCTTTATTAAAGGTCACTATTATTCAATAGCTCTTAACACACAGCCGCTCTGCTTGGTCCAGCGAGCCTGGGCAGGAGGGGGTGCTGGAGGATGCAGGATGGGGTGCAGACAAGCCTTGCAGATGAGGTTTAGTGGGTTTTTGGGGAGACCTGCATAGGGCCATATTACTGAAACATCCTCTCTTAAATCTGATCTATTTCGTAAACATGATGATGTCAGTCTGGATCTCATTTAACTTAATTTTGCTTAATGTATATGTTAGTTGTTTCTCAAACTATTTTTTTTTTATCCTATGGGTGACATGCAGGGCTTTCTCCTCTTATGCCCTAAATGTGTGGAACTCACTACTAAGAGATATTTAAAAAGTCATCAACTATCCTTTAAATTAATCATTATCATTAAATCTTAAAATGTATAACTTGATATATTTTATAAATGTAAATATTTTGTATTCATGCGAAATATATTTAGAATAAAATATCAAATCAAAAATATAACAATTAATATATATGTAATAATTTTTTATGTATCTTATTTTATATATTTTGTGTATGTACACTACTGCTCAAAAGTTTGGGGTCAGAAATTTTTTTTTTTACTTTTATTCAGCAAGGACACATTACATTTATCAAAAGTGTCAGTAAAGACATTTATAATGTTACAAAAGAATCTTGAAAAACAATGATCAGTTTTCATAAAAAAAAACAAGTTTCTTGAGCACCATGTCATCATATCAGAATGATTTCTGAAGGATCATGTGACACTGAAGACTGGAGTAATGTATGCTGAAAATACTTTGCATAACATTTTATAATATATTAAAGGGGCATGGTTTTTTTTATTTTATTATTATGTTCCCTTAGGTGCAAATATAGTATTACTATAGTTTTTTTACAAAAAACTTTTAAAATGTAGTGATTTATGACCTTTTCCCACCCTGTTTCTCATCCTCTGATTCAAACAGTCTGTTTTGGGGGTGTTTCCCCTTTAAGAGTTCAGTGTTAACGCCCACTGTTATGATTGGCTAACGTCAGTGCCTATGCATCAATTATTAACGCCCCCAGCCAGAACATTTGCGGATTTGGCGTATTTAAAAAGTAGTTTAAAGTTTTAAACACATTACTTACAGTTTGCGTCGTCGATGTTGAGCCCAGAATAGTCGGCACGGACTTTGAGCAACAGTTTTCTGGCAAAGCCAGCATCATTTTGGGATTTGTTCTCAAAACAGTCATCCTTCAAATGTATAGAACAAACGCTTAAACTAACACTGCCGTGACTGAGACGTCCGCAAAAAATAAAGTGCATCCATTTTTCCCTGACGACTGGATCTTTCGCAGCGTATTCAAAGATGTTGTTTGTCCACAGCCAGGAACAGCACATCTGCGTGGCATCGTAATTTCCCTGTACACAGACCCACTCGCTGTCCGTCGACTGAACACTTGTGACGCGCACAGCGCGCGGGCGCGACAACGATACGAAATGAGCGTAGTTGCCTTGCGCTTTAAGCGTAGTTGTCTTTTGCCGGAGGCGGTCATATGCAAACGCTGGTACGTCACTTCGTACCGTGACGTCACTTCTTACCATGGATCCAGAACGAGCTGTATTTAGAGCTTGATTAAATAAATGATTCGTTTATAATGGGGAGGACGTCTTAAGCTATGAAACTTGCAGGACGTTTTAATGGTACAAAGACCTCTTATATACCAAAAGATCAAGGCAAATTTGGTTTCTCATGTCATGACCCCTTTAAAACAGAAAACAGTTATTTTCACAATTTGACAATTTTCTTTTATCAAACATGTTTGAGCATAATAAACTTATTTGAAAAACATTTTTAAAAAACATTCTGACCCCACACTTCTGAATGATGTTGTTATTATTATTACTAATAAGTTAAGGTTTTAAGTTTTACTGCTAATATGATAAACAGCTGTTTAGGGACGTTCTACCAATGTGAGCTATGAAGCATACAAAACAGTGTTGTGTTTTCATTATATTGCAGTCCAATAGAGTTCAGGGTTAAAATGTTTGTTGTACTGTATATGGTTATCTGTCGAAAGCGTGATGATGGCCAGTTGAATTTAGCGGTAAATTGAATTGGGGGGGAGGGGGTGTTCCCACATTGCATTTGGTTCACCCCAGCCAAACTACTTCCCGATTCCTTATGGAGAAAGTGAGAGAGGGAACTGACACACTCATTCTCATGTAAAACACTCTTCGCACAAGCATCCCCCAATCTGCGAGTCCTCATTAGGTATGCCTAGTTTAGCGCTGACTCTTTTTCATCAAGTGGCTCTATTATTACAATAATCATCACCACTACCTCAATCATGTTTGCAGTAATTTCATAAATCAAGGGCCCTTTAGCAGGCCACAGGAGCTCTGAATTCTCTCAGGCCATTTGTTCACAGTTACAGAGAAGAGGTGAGCCAACGGGGGGAGACTGATCAGTCTAGGCCTTTCACACAAGAGGGACAGTAATTACAACCCTGTGCAATGGGTGACAGGGGAGAATTATCACTCTGATTCAAGACTAAAAGCCGCTTTCTGGCTCCAATGCTAAACTCTCCATCAGTGAACATTGTTCTTGATTTTTTTTTTTTTTTTTTACAAATATTTCAGGACCAGATGTTTAAGGTCTTGTATGGAGATGAACACAAACGGATATGTGAGCAGCGGGGTTCACGCTGACTTTGAAACGAGATGATTTTCAACACCTGGTTTTGATAAGGCTCCTTTGCACATGACCCTTAAAGCACATGGCACGATTTCATATGTCATAAAAAGTATGGATTTGGTAACAGGATAGTAAAATATATACGATTTGGCGTCTTTTTATATATTTAAAAAAAAAAAAAGTCTAAAGAGAGGGTTTTGCTTAGCCTCACACAGTCATGAAGAAAGAAAACTGTTGCAAGTAACCAGTATTTATTTTGATGCTGGTGTCCCTGCATGGCTGCAAACTCTGGACCAGCATAGAGATAAAAAAAATTAACAGGGAGTTGACCAGAATAAAAATGGTTTCGTGAACTTGTTTTCTTGGGTTTTCGATGTGCTTTTTTGTTTTTTTAACAGCACTGATAATGTGTACAGTCCATTAGCTTCTGAGTCACCACTGAAGGACATTCCTACTTTCCCACTTGAGGATTCATCAGGGAACGGGTGATGGTTCTGTGTGGCTTGCATGCCGGCAGTAGCAGATGGCATCAAATTGAATTAGATTGCAGTGTTAATAAGAGTAACTTTTTGTTTGTGTCCTTGAGAAACAGAGGAGGGGGGTTTCATATCATCCTGGATTCCAGACTAAAACGCTGAAGCAATGCAGACACATTCCAGGAATATGGTACTTTGGTTTACCGTTCTTCTAAGCATTATGCACAAATCAATTACTTAGATGTGATGAGATATTATCTAATGTTAAATGTACCTATTAAAAGCATGACACATTATACATATCAATGTTTGAATCCCCCATAAAACAGAGATTTACTAATAGAATATCTAATCATTAAAATCATAAAACAAGGTGACAATTTTGACAAATATTCTATACTGAACAGATCATATATATTTAAAAGTGTCGTAAAAATAAACATGTTATAAATAAACTAATTTTAATGAGAAAAAAATTTACCTCTAATAATAATATTAATGGATAACACTGCCGCTTTTCTACAGCATGACAGGAAAACATCAATAATCTCATTCCAATTTTTACACAAATTGTAGAGTTGACTGCATTTGTGAAGTGAATTATTTAAGTTATTGTAGGAAAAATATGTTTTTTAAATGTATAGAAACATTTTGCATTTGCATGATTAATTTTCACTCAAGGCAAGGTTTTAGATTTTATTTAGAAATGTCCCAAATTCTAGAAAAGGGGTTGCAAAATTATCCAAAGCCCCATTAAAAAATACAAAATCAATACAAAATAAATCAGCTCACATAAAATTCAATTTAGCCTCCTTGGGTTCATAATCAACATTTTCCGAAGGTTAAATACCTCCTATTACTGACCGGAAAATACAAATTATTTATTTATTCTTATGATTATTTTTTTATAAAATAATTATAAATAACTATACTAGTTTACATATTATTTTTATAAGAGTAAGGCCTTATTTTGTATAGTATTTATGGAAAGTGACTGGAACGTCTCTCTTCATGACCGCTTACGTGACATTATCTAACTTGTAACATTGTTATGTTATACTGTATACTGTATACCATACTGGTAATCTTTTTACCCAATCTCTCTCTTCTCATTCTCTCTTTCACTCTTTACATGTAAATAATAAAGTAAATGTTTATTAACATGGGTGTGGGGTTTGTTTGTAGTATATGTGTGTCACATGTCTGTGTGTGCATGATTGCATGTGAGGGTGCGCCCTGGTGTGTGTGTCCATGCGATTGTATGGCGGGGTGTGTCTGAGTCTCACCCCAGGTCGTGATGAAGTGTCTGGCCTGAATGTGGGGCTCCAGTCAGAGGGGGGCACCTCACAGAAAGAGCACTCAGCTCAACCGGGTCAGCACGCACTTCTAGAACATCTACAACTGATATGTCCACTATCCCGGGCCATCATGACCGTTACATTGCAGCCACAGAAAACCATATTCAGAGGAGACTGTTTGGACCTGGATGCTATGAAAGACAATTTTATGTCTAATCCTCAAACACCCCCCACACCCCCCAACCAAAAAACAGCTTCCAGTCCCAACCGTCGCTTCAGCCCCCTTTCCCAATCCTGCTAAGGATTATTTTGTATAATGATGAATAATTTATGAAAATCTACCCCCTGGCCCTCAACAGTGTCTCTCAATTGGCCTTGGCATTAAGCCATTCATTCCTCTGTCTGGGGTGGGAGTCGCTCATAAGCAACCGCATAATAAAATCTAATTTTCCCTAAAAGCGAATGATGCCATGACTTAAAATCTTATGAATAATTTCTAAACCTAAAT
This sequence comes from Phoxinus phoxinus, assembly GCF_949152265.1. NCBI lineage: Eukaryota > Metazoa > Chordata > Actinopteri > Cypriniformes > Leuciscidae > Phoxinus > Phoxinus phoxinus. The sequence goes on along the minus strand of NC_136889.1, from coordinate 14,571,694 downwards.
TTGGACACACTCTCCCCTTTGTGAACGCTAAACAAGGATGGTGCCACTTTTCAATATACCTTTTTACTGTGCATCGCCCTGCCAATACACCTTTTTTTCTTTCCTAGGTATAAGTCTTCCTCTTCAAATTTGACTTTTATTATTAGGAATGGGCTCTGGGATGATTTTCCGGTTTTGATTTCTCTTACTGATTACCTTAAAAGTTCCACTGAAAATTCTTTTAGAATTTTTATTGAAATTATGGAAGTTTTTTATGGAATAAATACCCAAAAAAGAGGAGCAATTCCATTGCCAATTGATAAGATCATTAAATAATTAATACATGTTAAAGACTTTTAAATCATATATCACTTTTCTTTAGAAGTAGCATAAATCCAACACCGTTATTAAGCTTATAAAAATTTGGAAAGATCTTAAAATATCTTAAAATACTGCTGACAAAACTCATAATGTGTATCTTAAGATACAATCTGTCATGTGAACAACCAGTCAGATAAGCTTATTTAAGCCTTACACTTAGTGGTAAAAAAATGTTACTAAAAAGAACCTGCTGATAAGAGTCATTTGTTTGGGAACCGGACTATTCTGATTGTGCTTTATGTTGTTGATTCACTAAAAAGAACTGCCTCATAATAGTCACTTGTTAGGGAATCGGACTGTATGGCTACATCTGAATATGCAAACTTCCCAACTATATAGCAGAAGAAAAAAGAAAGTATGTCAGAATTCACAGTTTTCATAAACCGGTAGGTAAAAAGGATCAGAATGACACAACTTCCAGTTAGAATCTAAATTGTGCACTTTACTATCCCTTGAGGCCACGGGAGAAGATTTGTGAATGGCAGTGTCAAGTCAAGTCATCTTCATTTATATAGCGCTTTTAACAATGTAGATTGTTTCAAAACAGCTTTACAGAGATAAACGTATAATTTAAGGTAACAGAGATTGGTTTGGCTTTATAGCGGTTCTTGAATAATGTTATTTTCTAGCTAAAGTTAGTTTTGATTGATTCACTTCCGTCGAATTCCGTCAACTTAGGTCACGATAATGACAATGTGGCGGATGTAGTACATCCACAGATTAAAACCTTTATATATTAAATAATATTTAAACAACAAACCACACAAAAAAACATGAAAAAATATATTTCATTCATGTTATATGAACAACCAGTCAGACAAGCTAATTCAGGCCCTATAATTAGTTGTAGATGTAGGCCTGTATTAGATAGTATGCATTTTTTATTCACATTAAAAAAAAAACTCCAAGTCAGTCATGCAGGAATCAGTTGTTGATTCACTCAAAAGAATCAGTTCACAAGAGCCAACTATTCATGAATCAGACTACCCTGGTTGTGCAGTATGTTGTTGATTCACTCAAAAAGACTTGTTCATAAGAGTGTTGTAGATTCAGTAGCAGCACCACTTAGAAGTATAACCCATTTCAGGAAACTCTATCAAAGTATTTTAAATACAGTATTCCATCTGCATTGATGGAAGAATGCATGAGCGATGACTGTTAACAGAAATGGACAGCGTTCAATAAAATGTTTAAGGTAGCAGCATGTTTTTCTCTATTAAGGTTTACCAGACTGGTCTTTCAATGTATAATTCATTTACAGCGATTAACAAACCTGCACTTGAGAAAAATGAATGTGACCCCAGGGTGGCCAGTCCCTAAGGCCAAGCTAATAACACTCAACACTAAGACACATCATGCAAACTGAGAGAAGTTAGAGACAGAAATCTGAGGCAACTGTGACGTTTTTTTTCTATGTGTGTGTGACAGAGAGAGAGAGAGGTTTAAAGAAGAAAGACAGAGTGTTATCTGAAGCAGCAAAGCCGTCTCTGGCTGCAGGGATCTTTGATGGTGGAAATCAATAGATACTCACTGCATAGTGGCGTAACCTTGTCAGGCCAGAGCAAGGGTACTCTGGTTAAAAATGTGGGTGGAGGAAAGAGAGAAGGAGAAGGGGAGGGAGAGGAGGATGGTGAGAGTGTCATGTGGCTGCCCTCAGCAGATTAGTATGTGAGTGTCCGGTAATCAGGCCATGGCCTTGAAGGCCTTTTAAAAGCCTTCCGCTGAAGCAGATCATCTAAATGTGACCATGGCAGAGTAAACAGCACAGTGACACACATATACTACCTAACACGGTTACTTCAGGGGTGAGAAACAAGCAAACATCCAATAAATCCTCAGCTTGTGCAGTCAGTGATGTTTTACAGAGGATTGATTCACACACACAGTCATTTCCAACAAACTGAGTCGGTCTAAAGGTTAGCCTGTAAACACATGAGCCCAGGGTCATGTGCACGCGTATCTGCACTGGTGTTGTTAAGTCCAAGATGTGTCCTAGCGGGCGGCACAACATAAACAAAAAAATGACTGAGTGCACCTCAAAGAATCAGACAAAGAACCCAGTGGCCACCTCAATGTTTGTATGCGTGCATGTGAGAGACAGACAGATTGAGAATGATAAAGCCGGCTCTTTGAATGGGTAGGGGTACGGACAGGCCTACAAGCAGTGCCAGGGGGCACAGCCATTGTGCCAGTGTGGGCTCTTTCTTTGAGTCCCAGCTGAAACAACAGTGCTGCAATTACACCTGCCCATCTCCCTGCTCCCTGAATCTCCCTCTGTTCGCTCGCTGTCTGTAGTGCCCCTGTTGTTTCTGTTTGTTTATATCATTTAGCTTTTTTACTTTCATTTGTTTTTCTTTTTTTTTGGTATCTCATGCTTTTTGTGACAGTGCATGGGGGCTGCCTTTGCCTCCAGGAAATAGCAGACAATTTGCAGCAGCTGTGATGCGCAATAATACAGCAAATTCACTTACTGAATGACAACGGCTTTGTTGACAAGCCAATTCAATTAGCCAGTGAAACCAACGGGAGTAGCAAGCGGGCAGCCAGTCAGACCCCGGGTCTCTCTCTCTCTCTCTTTCGTTCTCTCTCTCTCCCCTTAATTCCCTACATCTCTTTCTATCTGTCCAAATGAGAGGATGGCTGTGTGCCTGTGTTTGGCACTGAGAGAGAAGGCCAGAGTTCTGGCCATTCTGTAGTCAATGAGAGCTGAATGAGTAGTGTGTGTGAGTGTGAAGCTGTGTAATGCTAATTAATGGTAGTTTTTCACACAGACTCACTGGTAATGGCAGCAGAGCTATTATAGCATGGCTCTGACCTATGCCCAGACAAACTGGCCTGCCAGCTTGACCCAGCTAATGGCGGAAGAGGAGTGGGGCCTGCTATTATGCCTTGATCAATCATTTTCCCAGGGCCCCATGTAAAATGTATTGCGCTTGTCTAAGCTAATGTATCGATATTGGACCTTAGGAGACAGCTTAGTCAGACTCGCTCACTTGTTAGCTTAATTATTTCACCTCTTTAATATCCTGTTATTAACATGTACGTGTGTGTGTGTGCTGAGAGGTGTGGACTCTGCTACCAGTCTTTTTCTGTCCTATCTTCCCCCATCTCTTTTTGGTCATTTTTTTTCTTGTCAGGAAAAATAGCGAATGTACTGTAGACTTTTAACGTGAAGTGGGCATTTTCTACGCTTCCTGAAGTTTACTGTTATTAAAGACTCCCTCAATCAAATTATAGTAACGATTTTTTAATTAAATTATATGGAGAAAGTGACAAAAGCCATTTGCAGATACTTTAAATGCATACGTTGTGCTAAGAAGTCCTATATAAATTATAAAAAAATTCTCAACAGACTGAAACCAGTCTTTAAATGCATGTTCTATAAACTATCTATCTCTGAATTGCTGCTCATACTTTTCTCTTTGCCGTCTTAATGCTATCTAAATAGGCAAAAGTGTAGCAGTTTACTGTACATGTAATTCAGTAAGTATAATTAAAATAGCTCCTTGTTACAGTAACCATTAGAAAGTTGGCAACACTGGCTTTTAGTGTTTGTTAGCTAGTCTATATAAGCTGTGTTTGAAATCACCCACTATACTCTCATTCACTATTCCCTACATTATTCCAGTAATATAGTCCAGTTGAAGGAGTGAATGAAAACAAGTGAGCGAATTCGGACACTGAGTGCAGCTTTTGCATAGTTTGTGCTTGCTGTTTAATAATAATTTGAAACTTAGGAAACTGCCAACTCTAGTAATAATGAAAATATTTATCTTGAACTCTCATGGAAACTAGCATGTATAAACCTTAATTTAATAATCAATTAAAAATAAATGTATACAATATTGCGCTTTACTGACATTGGTCAAGCGGTTTGGAAAATGGATGGATGGACAATTCAGCCACAGATTGGCGAGGCGTGGGAATTAATACGGCACTACCCTCATGGTGCATTATGGGTATGTTGAGTGTACATTGGATGTACACTCATTATTGTGGTGCATTATGGGATTAAATGAGTGCACTTGATAATGTGCACAATGGTTAATGGCACAACTACAAATGGCTGGGCCCTATTTAAGAGTATAGGGGAAGGGACTTTGGACACCTCCATAGTCTGTTAGTATCTATTGCTAGCATTTGACAGTTGATAAAAACATATTTAAAATGTCTCTCACAAGAGTTCCAAATGAACTACCAACAGCAGCAACAATTATTCATTAAAGATGCTTTCCGTTTGTGTGGCTTGCACACCATCTTGGCTCAATATGGAACAGGTCCCTGGAGGTTGTCCACCCCTCCTTCCAGCTACCAGCCCCAATCGCACCTCTGCCCTCATACCATGACCTTGGAAAGAGCACTTGACCCACCCTGTGGGTCATTGCTGGTGGTTGTAACTGGAGAGCAGAACTGTTTCTGACAGAGCTGGCCGTGTTTAGTCCAGTGGAGAAATGCTAAGGGCCAATATTCAAAGAGCCCCTGAAAACTAGAGCCCCACTGTTCCACTGAGTCCCAAAGGCTTCAGATGAGCACTAATGGATGCAAATAAAGCTGATGTGTCACCTGATACTTTTAATTTTAGAGAAGGAATACACAGTCACCACAATCAGAGAGCCCCCCTTATTCGAGAGCAGTTAGTGCTGAAGGTGCTATGCTGATTGCAATACTGAACAGAATCTGCTGTGCATTTTCACACTGATTTTAAAGGAAAGTCATGTTAAAGTCAGAATGTAATGGAAGTAGCGACAGATCATTTCTTCAGTTTTGAAACATACATTCAACGGATTATACACAATTTAGGATGGGGACTTAGTTAAAGGACAAGTTCGGTATTTTACACTTAACGCCCTGTTTACAGATCGTATCTGATGAAATAGAACGGTTAAGATTAAAATTTGGACACATGCTCCTGTCCCGAGAATTTTAGGTTTATTTCGCGGTATCGTAGGCTAAGCTATCTAAACAGCGATCTTCTGCTTCTTCTGTGTATATGCCCGTGGTTTGCTTGCAATTGGCAAAGGTGCATTATCGCCACCAACTGGGCTGGAGTCTCTATTATTCAAGCTCTCAACGGAAGAATCACGGGTGTGACGCGTTTGGAAAAATAGGTCCACAGTTTTACAACTAATGGTAAAACACCTGTTGGAATGCATATTTTTCAGCGATTTTTGAGTGAGCATACCAGTGAACACCCCTGACCACTCGGTGAGTTTCACGTCTTCAAGTTTGTTTATGGAGGCAGGTCTGAATGTGAACTTTTTATAGATTGTAAGAAAGGGACAGTGTTTAAGACTAAATTATTGGAGAAATCTGCCATACGTCACTAGAGAAAAGTCTGTAGTTCTACCAGTAAATTAAGTTATGACATTTTGACTAAAAAGGTTAAAATAAAATTAGCATGAATTATTCGTTCACATTAAGTTCATTAAGATGCATTAAAAACAGGGTGAATTTTTCATTTAATGCCAAATTTAAAATGTTATGTTTTAACATGTCTTTAACACCCTTATTCATAGCTGGAAGCATTATTAAATTATCTAAAATATTTAATAGCTAAATTATATTAATGCAGACTGCATTGTGCAGCATTCAGAATTGATTCGAAAATGCTCTTTATATTCCAATTTAAATTGTAACTGAATTTTAAATTCAAATAGCAAACAGGATGCAAACCTGCATTAAAATTTTAATACAAGTAGAACAAAATGAATTGATATTCAAAGAAATTCATGTTTGGTTTACTACAAAATCTTAAGATGTTGAGATTGACGGTCCTTTTTGGTATGTGGGTGCTAGCTAGAAAGCCTGGGAAAAAAACTGATCCAAGCATATAGAATATCAAACAGGAAATCGAAGGAAAATAGTTGTTCATGACATATTTAGCTAAAGCAATTTTCCGCAAATTATATCACTGCATAATATCAGTATATATGCCAAAAGCTGTTACTTGTCCATGGGAGTGCAGCAACCAATGAAGCTCCGCAGACTCGGCGTGGGCCTAGCTGTGGCTGATTTGGTATTCACAGGATGTTCTTGCTTTTATTTTGCAGAGATTTAGTGGCGATGGTGTGAGTAGGAAGTCCTCTCTCAGGTGCTGTGGAAGTCAGAGAGAGGGTACAGAGAGAGGAGAGAGTAATAAAGCGCTGATGGTAATTTAAAAAGCAGGCATGCATATCTGAGACTGGCCATGACACCCCTCTGTCCTCCACCCCTCTCCCTCTCTTTGCTTACCGGCCTTCCATTTTTCTTTTTCTCTTCATTTCCTTTCCCCCTGCCAGACAATCAATTTCCGCCCCTGGCATAGCGTTCATCTCTCTTTTTCTCTCCCTTTCTTTTTCACTCTCTCTCTCTCTCTCTCTCTCTCTATTCTCATGGTCAGATGACTGGAGCTGACCTTTTCACTATAACCCGTTATTAGAGAAACTGACATTCAATCCCTGAGCCCGGAGGACACGGAGAGCCAGCGTCAGTCACCGAGGCCCCCACTGCTGCCCCTGGCTTGCCCCTGACCCTCCCCTTCACGCCGCGCAACCCGTCAATCAACCCGCTATCCTCAGGCGTCCGCCATACCGCCACAGCCTCTGAGAGAAAGGTGCTCTTCGAGAAGGATGGTCTTCGGGGTCATGTGACCGTCACACCTGTGAGCCAGGCTGTTGTCAGTCGGGATCACAGTGGTAACATAACAACTGAAAGGTGTAGGTGAAAAGATGAAAATGAAAAGAGAAAAGAGATGAAAAGAGAAGGTGAAGCTTCCCCTTAAAAAGAAACTGTGAGGGTTGTCATCACACATATTACCTCGTTTACACCTGATATTAAGATACATTTTGGGTGACCATTGCATTTGTGGTGAAGAATTTAATTTAATCGTATTGTATTGTTTTATATGATCAAAAGTGACAGTAAAGACATTTATAATGTTACAAAATTTTCATTTCTATTTTGAAAATAAATTCTGTTCTTTTGATTTTTCAATTCATGAAAGACTCATGATAAAAAATATCATGATAATGATAATATTAAGCAGCACAACTGTTTTCAACATTAATAATAAGAAGAAATGTTTCTTGAGCACCAAATCAGCATATTACAATGATTTCTTAATGATCATGTGACACCGAAGACGGGAGTAATGGCTGCTGAAAATTTATATTTAAAATACAGTAGTCAACATGTGGATCAAAACCTTTCATCAAAGTTATACATGAATTTGAAACAAAACCCATTCTTGTCTTAGGACAACTTTGATTAAATTTTTTGATTCACTTCCAATGTTGACAACTATATGTTAAAAGTTAAAACAGAAAAGTTATTTTAAACTGCAATAATATTTCACAATATTACTGTTTTTACTGTAGTTTTGATTAAATAAATGTAGCATTGTGGAGCATAAGAGACTTTTTTTTTTTTTTTTTATCTTACCAAAAATCAGAGACCCTCCCCTCGAAATTCGAAGTGGTCACACATCGCTGACTACTTGTGATCGGGTGTGACCCGAGAGATCTTTACCAAGTTTAAACAAAGGCTAAAAATGTTTAGAATCAAGGAAGGGAATAAAAATAAATAAAATCAGGTTTGCTTTAGGTTTAAAGTGTTCTCATTAAATGTTCATTACCATTGGAGTTTAATGAGCTTTTGAAGAAAAGATTAAATGGTAGGCGATGGTGGAAAATGTAATACAGAAAAACAGAGGCATAATTTGCTAGGGAATCATTTCAGCCTTCTTCTTTTTTTTTTACAGCAAAGTTTATTGACTGACCAGATGAGACACAGACACTGGCAATTTGGACCGACTGCATGTGTGCTTTACACAATGAAAACACACTTTCTCACACTAATTATTTGCCCTTTGCCTTGGCAGAGAGGGGCTCAGGTTATGATAATTTTGTTATTTTTAGGTAATTGTTTCCAGTGTGCAAGTTCATGAACATTAAAGGGCTTGCCGCGTTTTTAATCTAGTGGATGAAGGTTTAACAGCAACGGCGATGTGCTCTAATGACAGGGGAGCCAATCATCGGCTCTCCTCACGCACATGGCAGAGCAAATAAACGGCCACTGGGCTGGGCTGCCTGCTCTCTCAAATTCTCAGTTCCTGCAGAGGCTTGCATGCAGCTCCATATGTGTGCGTGTTTACTTACAAAAGTGTCACTCAGTACAGTGCAGGTGAGGAGCAGGTATGTAGGACGGGGTGTGGTCCAGGCCAGTCGAGCAGGTCAAGCATGTGACCAGCGCCGGCGGGCAGAGGGTGTGGATCAACCCGGAGAGATAAGCGGAAGAAGGGCCGGTTCAGGGGCCGGTTCAGCTTTAGGTACAAAGTGTGCCTGTGGGAAGAGGAGGAGAAACTAAAATTTCACACACACATACATAAGCCTACGGGCATTTTCCACTGTTTCACAAACAAAAATTGATATAGATGAGTCAGTCTCTCATGCTCAGGTTAACCTCTTAGTACCCACAAGATCTAAAGACAAAGAACATACACACTTGTACAGTGAACACACATAAAACAGAACTCAATATGTGATACACCTCTTCAGATGACTTTAGTATGATTAAAAATGATGTGCACTAAAGTCTATTAAATGTAGGTCGATTTCAAATCTTAAATGTATATTTGAAAAAAAAAATACTTGCAGATAGGCTAATATTTTAATGAAATTAAAGCCACGAAGTGTACTTAAAGGGAGTATAATTTCATGATTTCTTAACATACTTAAGTACACTTTGATAAAGTGCACATTGTAATAATGACTCATTAAAAGTTATAGCCTAGGCTTCTTTAAATAAATTTCAGATCACTTGGTTTCAATAATCTTGTCGTGCTTTCAAGTACACTTATTTTGATGTGTTGACGACTAATATACTAAAGCACATGTAGTACTTTATTATAATTGTAGCTGTAGTGTTATTAGATATGACATTTAAACTTTATTTAAACTTTATCATTTCAAATGCGTAGTTACGAATTTGTTTAAATACAGTATAGGCTAATACACGTTTCAACAGCAATGACATTAAAGCACATTTTAGTTTTTCATAAATGCTTGTCAGTATATCTAAATCAGTACACTTTATTACATTTCATGTATATGTCTATTATATAACATTTCAAAAACAATAGAATTATGAAATTACATCAAAATTGACTCTAAAGTTCTCTAAAGTTCTAAAGTTCTCTAAAGTTCAGCTAATTGCATTTAATATTTTAAACATGATACATTTTCAATGATTTAATATCAGTTAACTGATATTACTGATTCACTGTCCGAACGTTACATGCAGTTCACAGCTACTATATTCTTTGAAACAATATTAATTACGTAATAAGTAACCTACTCTTTTTTTTAAGTGCGCTAAAGTGTGAACCTTTCAATAAGCCATAAAATTTTACTGTTGTCACCTGCCATTTTCTCAAATAAGCTTTTGCTCTTCTTAATGTGTTCTATGAGAGGTCCTTGTGTTTGTACAATTTGGAAACTTATGGAAATTATCCAATAACGTAAAATGTATTTTTTTGTAAAGCAAAAAATGCCTTGTCACTGTTGTTTTACCACTATGCGCACATTTAATTGAAAATCACACAGCTCATGGACATCATCAGGACATTCTGAAAAGCCTGTCTGGGTTAGCAACAGCAGCAAAGAGGGCAGAGCTTACCAAAGGCTCAGTTGTGTGAGTAGAAATTGTATAATTTACATAAAGCTGAGCTATCAGAAATAGTCAGTAATGGGGTACAGAAGCACTTTAAAGTAGTACAGCTCATCTCAAGGGCCTGGAATCTGGGCCTGGTCTCAATAACAGAGTCAGCTTGATAATGTGAGAGAAAGAGTCAGATGAAAGAAAAAAAGAAGAAATTCTCCACACACATCCTTAAAATAATTAGAACATGTAATCCACCAAAAAAGGTTAAAATTTACAGGAGTAGATGACCCAAAAGGCTTACCTCAGTTTAACAAGCCTCCACAAGCACCAAGTGCTGAGCTGGGCAACTGAGGCTCCTGGGAAATGGAGGACCACTGCACTAATGCCACTTGCTGGATGGTAAGTGGCAGACATTAACAAGCCTTGCAGGAGAAGTGCATCAGAATCTACTCAAATCTGCTGGTCATAAACATCCATTATTTTAAAACTGAAACTCAGTTTCTTATACATGAAGGCCCATTTGGGAAGGAAAGATTTAGAGGGGGATCTCTTGGCCCCTTTTCCAAAGTGGTCTTGTCTAAGAGAGTTCCGGAATGTTGACTGAGCTGACCCGAATCATTTAGCATGATAAGTAATAGGCACCTGTGGCCATCCACAGCATTCCAAGAGGACAAGACCACTGATATTATCAGCTACTCCAAATACTGATTTCTAGGGCTGTGCACAGAGGTCAGCAAGTATATACACACACACACACACACACACACACACTACACACTACACACTACACAAACCCCAGCATAAACCTTATGGGCCAGAGAAACATCTTTAGAATTTTGTCTTTGAACTTCCGTTTTTGCAGTAGCTCGCTGTCGCAGAGTAACGTTAGTTAGCTAGTGAAGAAGTGGATTTACTAATTGTAGGGTTGACGAAAGTTATCATGAGCATTGTATGTCATAACAAATGTCAGTAAACCGGGAAGATTTTAAAGCGTTTAATTCATAAATCCGTAAAATCTTACCTTGATACTGTGGAAATGTACAACCGGAAGACAGAACACAACGAGCGCAGAACTGAAAAAGAGGCGGGGCTACATAATGTCTATACAAAACACACACAAAAACACATTAAAGCGATAGTTCGCCCAAAATTGAATTACCCAATAAAAAAAATTGTGTAATATTTACAGAAAAACATTGCTTTACGGTTAACTGTAAGACACCTTACCATACAAAGTGAAAACTGTAAATGGTTTAACATTACATGATTATATTTTATTTAAATATTTTTGTATGTTTTTTGCCAATATGCCACCTCGTAATAGCCTACCTGAAACACTGTCAACATTTAACGGGATATATTTTTCACAGTGTGTTTCTCCAAATCTGTATGACTTTTTTCTTCTGTGGAATAAATGTGAAAGGATTTTCCATGTAGGCCTGCTGACAAAGAAAAAAAGAAAAACCTGACATTTTTCAAATTCTCTTTTATAATCTACAGAAGAAAGTCATACAGGTTTGGATAAACATGATAATGTTTTGGTGAACTGGAGTTTTAAAAAAAAAGTGTCGGACAGTATAATCTTTGGTGTGTTTGTTTGTGTGTGTATGTTGAATTAGAGGCTGTAGAGTGTCCTCACTGAAATAAATATCTATCTGACCTTGCATGTGTCATCGGTGTTCAAACACAAATACACTGGTCACTAGCTGAAGACACCACAACTAATGGGCCCCCACTATTCCAGCCAAGGCAGGAAATGAAAATGTTGATGAACAGGGTATCGATCGCTCAAATTAATTCGGCCCTGATGGCCTAATAGTCACGGTGTGGTGTGTAAACAGAAAATCCCTAACGCAGGAGGGCGAGACAGAAACAGAGAGCAAACCTCCTCATCCACTCACTTCATAAACTGAAGTCTACAGAGTCAGGTTTCAGACATTGAGATTCAATGTATTGTTTAGTCTTTACAGGTTAATGTAAGGGATTTTCACACGTTCACATGTTAATGTAAAAGGGCAGGAAGGTTTGACGCGGTTTGTAAATAGAAGTGTTGAACATAAGGATGGTGGACAGTTAGAGAAAGTGAGGTAAGCAGCTGTTTGTGGTATTGTTTTGTTTTTTCGTAATGGACAGGATCATATGAACAGGATCAAACTTCATTAGGAACTGACAATGATTCTTACTTGCATTTGATCTGTATGTCCAGATAGTTTGAGTTGGCAAAAAATACAGGACTCTTTGATGAATAGAAAGACAGCAGCCTATTTGAAAAATATTTTTTGTAACATGTAAAAGTCATTAGGCTACTGTCAATTTGATCAATACAATGCATCCTTGTTCAATAGTGTAATTTTTTTTTTTTACTGACCCTAAACTTTTGAATGGTGATGTATGTTTAATTACAGATAACTTAACTTCTACGTTTTCATAAAAAAATATAATAATAATAATGCTAATTTGGTTGCTCCAGAACAGAAGAACTGTCGTTGTTATACTGTAATTTACTTTGAGTAAGATCATCTCCTAAAAAAAGCATTTACTTTTTTACTAAATATTAGTATGAGAATAACATGTAACATATCACATATTTTGATAACAGATAAAAAATAAAATGAAATAAAAATGGCAGGTGAAATATATAGCAAAATAACCTGTCTGCACTGTCAGGGTTCAAGTTTTTACATTTGTAAAATTCTCTTATATAAGCATCTGAACATTGTTCAGACCTTATTGGCTGAATATGACTTCAATCTCAAGTGCAACCTTTGCTGGCTCTCCCCTTCCATTCAGCAGCATGTGTCAGGCCAGACATATTGTAGTTCATGAAAGGGTCTGAGACACTGCAGATCAACCAGATTGTGTAGCATGCAGAGTTCAAAACACCCCCCTCGGACGAGCAAACATGCTCAGTGAGGCTGGTGGGGGGGGTATGGTATGCATGCTGCAACGGTGGCCAATCTCAGCACAGCACTCAGAGGGAGGAGTTGCACGGTCCTCCTCTTGGACTCAGACATGCAAGACACTTCCTTTCTAGTGGGCCGCCCCAACAAAGGTGCTCAGTCATGTGAAACTTAATCTGCAGCCTTGCCATGCTGACCTCTCACCCCCACCACCTTAAGACTGAGAGAAAGAGTGAGAGCTGTGCTTAGACAGAGGGAAACGGCGTGGAGAACATACCAGAGAGACCATGAAGTTGTAAAATGAAGATGGAATGGCCTTTTCAAATCGCTTACAACACATGAAAAATGGTTACTGTGTTCCTGCCACATTTCTCTGTGTGCTTGTTCATGCCTGTGTGTGTATGTGCATGACTCTGGGGATACAAATGTGAACGAGTGTCAAAGCGGCCTTAAGCGGTAGACAGAGTGCACTGGGGGTCACTTTAACACAAAACAGTAGGACCACTAGACAAAACACAGCCTCAATCCTGCCCACGCTGTTCTTCCCCGGCCCATGTTATCCGATCACAAGAGATCAAGCAAGACAGATCGACATTGACACATGGTATTGTGTTATGTGCTATAAAATCGCCATGAAACAGAAGTTGCGATCGTCTTATGTGCCCTTGTAATCTTTAATCAAATACAGTAATGTCTCTTCCCCCCTCGCAATGACATCTCTTCTCTGAGCGACCAGTCACTCACATGATAACGCAGCAATAGCAAACAACAACTATCCAATCAAATCCCGACGGATAAAATCAAGTCCTGCCCTAATTTTTTCTCATTCAAGAATGCGGTTTTGGACTCCATTTACACCTGTACGGACTGCCCACTTTTAAACGGATCACCTGAGACCAGTTAATAAAGCAATGCCTCCCTTTCACACCTGTCCAGTCCTCCCCCCCAAAGCCCTCTACCAGCCATTAGGAACTGTCCTGAAAAAAATCTGTGATTCAACTTCAGCCGTCCTCTATGATTACCTCATTTTCCCCCCCCCATCTCTATCGTAGAGAAGGTGACCCAGGCTGTTCATCTCTGCAGCTGCAATTAACCCAGGTCACCCTGCACAGCTCCCAGAGTTGAGCAGGAACGAGACGTGTTAACAGCCAGCACGGACAGGCTTTTTTTTCTTCTTCTTTTTTCGCAGATTAGCTCCAGTCTGCCTGGACGCACTGCCTCGCTCTCAACCATCAGGCTACGCTGGGATTAAGGCCTGCACCAGATGCCCCGAGGAGAGGAGAAGAGAGGTGAAGGCGCTGTTGTATATGTGGATGTGAGAGAAACTACAGACTGTCACCACAGACAAGCACTTGCAAACTGGAAAACAGATTACTGGCCAGTTAATACAGATACAACTTCAGCACACACACTTATAAATGTTTTTCCTTAGGGAGTGAACTTGACTCTCTGACCTTTACACTCCAGACCATCCATTCTCTCTCTCTCTCACACACACACACACACACACACACACACACACACACACACACACACTCACACACACACACACCCTGCCCTTCAGTCCGCACAGTCTTAACTTTATCTCAGTTGTCCACACCTTGCATTCCAAGTCTCTTGTCTATCTATAGACTTTAGCCTTCCCAGCTCAGCAAACAGCCAGGGTGAGAACAAGGCCAGCCATTAGTCCAACATGCCCCAGGGCGCTAAAAGAGGACAAGAGAGAGAGAGACACACACACACACACACACACACACACACAGGAAGACACTGATAGATTTATGGTAATGACACACTCACTCTGTTGACCATGCAAGGGCAGGGGACTCGGATAAGTCACCAAACACTAAACTCCAGCATCTGATGTCTGAGGTCCAAGGCTTGAGCTGTGTGTGTGTGTGTGTGTGTGTGTGTGTGTGTGTGTGTGTGTGTGTGTGTGTGTGTGTGTGTGTGTGTGTGTGTGTGTGTGTGTGTGTGTGTGTGTGTGTGTGTGTGTGTGTGTGTGTGTTACTATTTACTATTAGTTACTATTTATTTATTTATTAAGTCTTGATATCTTATGCAATTGTGCGTCTCAAGTAAATTTATATCCAAATATATCAAAAGTGATATCAATAAATGTGTAGTACTCTGAGCTCAGATTAACACATTTTTTAAAACCATTCTGCAGAAATCCACTGGTGTTTCCCCCAAAAAAATACCTGCACAGAAAATGCAGGAAAAATCCTGCATTCCGTTTGTGCAAGCAGATGACTAACCTCTTGGCCTCTTTAAAAGTATTATGCGACTGACAGATTTTATTGGGCTTAGTGACAACTTAATAAAAGTCATTTCTCATGTGTCTTTAAATATGTGAACCTATAACTTCATTAATGCTCACAGAAGGTATTCGACTGTATGTACAGTATGTTCTAAAAATGACACGTCTCTCCTGGGCCTCACGCCACTGGCGGGAAAAAGAAAGAGAGTCCATATGTGACATAGTTACAGGCCGTTCAAATGACACACCTTCTAAGAATTCAACACGCCTCATTCAAACAGGCTGTTATCTCCAAACAGGGCTCAGTGTGGGCTGCGGGCTCTGTTTATTCAAACCTAAAGGGCATTGCAATCTCCACAACAAAGTGTTCACCTGGGATCAATCAGTTAGCTTATTAAAGCACTAACAATATTCAAATGATGCTGCTGCTGTTTAAGAGTGTGTGTGCGCATGTGTGTGCGCGCATGTGTATGTGTGTGTATTTTTCTCCCCTGCACCATTTGTGATTAATTATCCCTCACAAATCTAATCATAGAACACACATGGTTGCTTCTAACTATCTATCTGTTGTCCTGTGCTTGAGGGGGAAAAACAACAATGAAGAGACTGATTCCACCTTTAATGAGATTGGAGTCAGCATACAAGTTCTTGTGGCATTGCTCGACCCCCATTCAGCAAGCAGGTGTCCATTTCTAATGACTCCAAGATCCTGACAGCCTGCCATTAAAAAAAAGTGAGAGAGAGAGCAAGAGAAGAACAACATGTTAGATATGGCTCACTGGAATGGGGATAAAATGACACTTGACCAATTGACCCCACAAACCTTTGAGCAGGCCTGTCAGGGTCAAAGGTTGAGCTTGGTGTGATGTCTGAGTGCTAATCTAGTTCCCATAACCTCCTAACCAATGCCATTTGACCAAGGGTAAGGGATTGTCTCCAATGTTTTGTGTCTCCTTGAGATCAAATTGTTGTGGAAGTTGTGTCTGTGTGTAAACTGTAGTGCGAGGCCGTTCTGTAAGAGCCAAGTAGTTTGCGTTCAGATGATGTGCTGTAAATCTAAGCTTGGTTAACTGTCAAATACTTTGAAAGCGGGCGCGAGGTGGTCATTGTCCATTAAGGTGCACTTACTTTGTGCCCACTCAGCTCCACACACCGCACGATTAATAGAGCAAAGCCAAGCTGGGGTAAAGGAAGTGATGCAAAGCTAGTTCAACACACAAAAGATGGGCATTGGCGATGAGGCATTCGTGTCTACTGGTACGCAAACTCTCAAACCGACTAAAAAGTTGACACCGTGTAACGTTTAAACAACTGAGTCAACCTCTGTTTAGACAGCGGTACAGTCCTCTTTGGTAACCTCGTGCTGGATAGCCCAGAGCAGAATGCCTGCCAGCGGGCCATAAACACAAGGAACTTTTGATCAGGAGACCAATTTGCACGGCCAAGCCCACAAAGACACAAAACTAAAACAAACCATGCACCTCAGTGTTTTGAGACTCACATTTTCCAAGTCACTGGAGAATTCTGAACTACAAAACGCTGGGAAAAGGGAAAAGGAGGATATCTGGGGATACTGAGTGAGTAATGCCCATATGGATTTTTATAACAGTGAGAACATAATAACAGTGCCAGTTTTCCGATCTTGATGTCTTTTGTTATCTGTATATATATTGTTGTATTAGTTGCTAGTTTGATTTTTGACAGGCCATGACAGGAACAGTTCATCCAAACGGAAAATTCTTGAAAATGAACTCACTCTCATGTCGTTCCAAACCCGTGGAACACAAAAGGAGAAGTTTAGTAGAATGTCCAAGCTGCTCGCTTCCATTCAATGAAAGGGGATGGAGACCAGGAGCTGCCAAGCTGTTAAACGGGAAAAAAGGCATCCTGAAAGTAGTCCATATAACTTTCACATCAAATTACAGATCTTCCCAAATCATATAGCTTTACATATATATAAAAAAAAAGAAATCTTACACACATTGCTTGACAGCAATGTTCACCATTCACTTCTATTGTATTGGAAAGAGCAATTTGGGCATTTAGACAAACATTATACTTTTCTGTTCCACATAAGAAAGCTACAGAGGAAATGAGGGTGATTACATGATGGCAGAATTATCATAAATACAGCATTAAAGTCTGTAAAACTTAAGAACGGGGGTTTATGTGCGCATTCGTTGATCAGCCGTGGAGAGAAAAGTCAGTGATTTGCTTTATTTGTCTGTCTGTAGTGTAGCATTGTTCGAGTAGAGTGACATGTTGTCCTTAAGAGCCAGATGAATAAATGGGAATGATTGGGTAGGGAGGGGTTGAAGTTTTGCGTCTTTCACACCTGCCAAAACACAATAGGCCTCTCTAAACACAAGTGGCTGAAGGGAAATCTTTTTTTTTTTTAAACACACATCTCTGCCTGGTTTTATGGATTTGTGTTAGACAAAGGAGAAAATTCGAGAGTGCATCACTATAAAAAAAAAACTTGGGTTTGTGGTCAAGGCCTTATTCCACTATACAAAACAAACTTTTGTTGATTTTTGTAGTATATAAAAAATAAAAGAAATATACGAAATAAAGGCGGATTCAATAGTGATCTTGCATATAAGCTGTGTATGTGGTAAACTTCTCTGCTCTTCTGACCTAAAGAACTGGAAAGGTAACACTTTTCGAGTCACTTGGTCACATGACCCCAGAGATCTGCAAAGCAGCCTGAAGGCCCTCCTTCGCCCAAGGGCTGAACACACCAAGCACACAGTGGCGGGCAAATGAATGGGGGGGAGGGGGAGGGGGGAGGTGCCACGAGTGCAGTAGAGCTGCTCAAGACAACCTTCCTAATTATTATATACATACACGGAGCGGAATTCAAGGAATTGAAAGTTAAACACCATCATGCTGTAGTATGATGCTCAGCTGTGTGTGTGTGTGTGTGTGTGTGTGTGTGTGTGTGTGTGTGTGTGTGTGGTATACCATACGGGTTACACTTTATTTTAAGGTGTCTGTATTACAGTGTAATTGTACATTAAATGTCCTCTAAAATTAAAAGACAAAAATGCAGAGAGAAATCTTTGTCACCAGACACAGATATACTTTAATTTTTTTTATTAATTGTTTTCAATAAAGGGACAAAATTGGTTGGTGAACAGGATAATGTAGACAACTGCCAGAAAACACAGACAGTGGTTTCTCCAATAAAACTTAACATAGACCAGAAACAAACAAAAAGCAAGTCTGTCAATGACCTTTGGTCATTCTTTTCTTTAAAAAATAAAATAAAAAATGAAAACAAACAAACAAACAAAAAAAAAAACGATCCATTGTATGTCTCCGTTTTGAACAGAGTATTTAAGCAATAATAAATAGTGACTCCCATTGAAAAAGATAAAGTTCAAGTTCAAGTTACAACAAACAGCTCTCATAACAGGAATAGAAAAGGCTGATAACAAAATATTCCGCATTGCCATTTACAAAAGAGTATGAACTTAAGTGGGCTGCTCCTTTAGTTCCATTTCATTTTTAAATATGCTTTGCATATGAAAGTCGTCCCAATCTAAATATAAAGCACCATTTAATATTTGGCAATGAAAAAAAAACAAAAAAAACACCTGCAAAACATTGATTATTTGAATGATTTTTTTTTTTATTGTTTGTTTATTTACTGGTATTTTACTGCATATGAAGTTAGCTTTTTTTCAAGATGCTGGAATGTATTCAGGTGAGACAGGTGAAAAGACAGAAGCACACTACAGAACAACCCAACATTAGCTTGCTGTACTGTATACAGAATGGCAGCAGAGGAGATTTTAAAAAAGAAGAACAGAAAAAAAGATATGTACAACCACCTGTTTTAGCTAGTGTGGACATTCTCAAAAGACTCCTCGGGGAAACCATTGAATGGCCTCCTTTGTTCAATGCCACATACTTTCATTTTTTAATTTGATTTTTTTTTCCGTTTTCTTTTTTTAAACATACAAATAATTCGCACTATATTATCCTGCCAAATTAAAAAAATATACCGTGGCAGCTTGTTGTTTTTTTCCACTACCAAAAAAGGTACAATAATACCTTTTGAGAGAACAAGCAACAGTTAAAAATACAAGCCTCAATATAAATACTGTAGTACCTACACTAGGTGAACATTTAATTCAAATACCATTCTAGAAATACAGAAGAAAGTAGACCATAAATGTGTTTTAGCATAGGAACCGACATGATGTGCATTTTCCTATATTTAAGTTTCTCTATTATATATTTTATATATAATCTTAAACCTTTCCCCAATGCAAGTTTGACCTGAAGAGCTGTGAAGAGCCAAGATGTAAAAAGAAAAAGCAGAAAAAAAACATATTTTTTTCCCATTTTATATATAATGTGATCAAAGTCTTGAACACCACCAAGACAAAGAGGAAAAGAGAAACAACAAACTTAAATACAGTTTCCCCTAAGATAATGAAATGTTACCTTTTAAAAAAGTCATTTTATTTTCATACTTAAAAAAAGATTTGTACAAAAAAAAGTTCTTGCAGTGAAAGCAGCAAGTTTCAATTGTCCGTACTTTGTCAAGCACTGTGTGCTTTGACACAATAATATTATATCGGAGTTGGGCTTTATCTTCGTGAGGTGAGAGGAGGAGTTGGCTTTTTTACATTAAATAATGACACCATGTTCGATTCTTTTGGAAGTTTTCCCTCTCGTGAATACCTGTAAACTGGGAAACTTTAACAGTGCACTTCGTTGTCCAACAAGCAAGCATTATTGTAATTTATACTCAACTACTATACTTCCAATTAGCATGTCTAATACAAAAAAAGGGCAGAGTGGCAGGTGCTGTCTAAACACCAAAAACGTTGTCTAAAGTCCTTGATGTCATAATGCAGCAATGAAAAAGAGTCTCCTTGAATGTCAACTTATACCACACTATGTGTGAAACTCATATAAAACAAAGGAACAAAAGTGACATATATGGTTTTCCCTCTCTCTGTTTCTCTCTCTCTCTCTCGCTCAGTCGGTCTTTCACAGGCTCATTTAGTCTTTTAGGGAGCTCAGACATAGGCAATAATAAAGAAATAAGATTTTGACTCAGACCTGTAGGCAATTCATAGTTAATCATCACTGACAGCTGCAAATATTTCAATGCTTTCTTAATAACCAATTCTCAAGTGTACATTACATTAGTTCGGTCCAAATGCCCTCAAGTGTTCCTTCACAATGGACGTTCACACTAACAATGGTCATCAAAGAAACGTCAAAATGTTGTGCTACTGAAGATAAGACTTGAACAAACACAGAAAAGTCAAATGATTGTGGATTGAAAACTAGTACCGCCAAGTACAGTACCTTCAGATAGAGGAAGTAAACAAGACTGAATCTCACACCATATACTGCTTGTGCCATGCCCAGGACATAAACCACAATGGAAAGATACATTTTACATAGGTACCTAATGATGATTAACTAGAAATTTACTTAGCTTTTTGATTACTACTATTTCTCTCTAAAGTCACAGTTGACTGTAGCGGTCAGGTGCTTGATGCAAGAACCTTTTGAGGATCCAATCGATCCTTAAGTAGTATCTAGCTGAGACTCCAGAATTACAGCAGATGAGATTAACCAATGCAATTTCAAGATATCCAAGGCACTCTTTTTGTTTGTTTTACCAAATGATAGTACAAATTCAAATCTTAATGCGGTTTCCTTTTCAAGAAATTCAAAGGCTGTCATTACTTTTATTCCATAATAGGGGCCAATTCATATTTTAACCCTATGTGGACAGAACATCTTTTTGAAAGATTAGTTTAAGTGCGATATCCAGCCCGTCCAAAGAGGGTTAAGCAATAGCCTGTAGTCCTCCATGTTACAACACAAAACTGTACATGATATGTATTACAGAATGTATGCAGCATGGTTGTTTTTTCTTTTCTTTTTCTTAGATCTTAAAATAAAAAAATAAAAATAAAGAAAAAACATTTTAAAATAATGAACGTTAAAACAGCAACACATTTACTAAACGACTAACCAACCAGGGACAATTTATTTTAAAATTAGCCAAAATATATCATGCATGCTGTCATAATTTTCCAAAATGGGAAAGAAAAAAGAAAAAGTACACAACATGTAAATTATTGCACAAGAGAAAGGCTCCAAGTTTGCGTCAATGCAATAGTATTGCCCCGATACAGATCATGCATTCAACGGTAAATGAAAAGGGTGTGCTGGTGGTGCCAAGCACGTTGTCTTAGCCGCCACTGGACTAGCGAAACAGGGAAATCTACAAGGATGAGGGTGGGAGTGGGGTAAGGTGTTATTCGCTGTTAACAGGCAAGTGAGTCACCACACTTCACCGCTACTCAGTTTTAATTTCGTTGTTCAATGCGCGGTCACTGTGCCATTTTTTCATGTGTTTCTCAAGGGTGCTGTACACACTAAAAGGCATCTGACAGATTTCACATTTGTAAACGTCCTTGCCCACTTGCCCGTGTGTTTTCATGTGCCGTGTTAGCTTGCTGCTCTGGGCACATGCATAATTGCAGAGATCACACTTATAAGGCCTCTCGCCTGTGTGGCTGCGCCGGTGCACTGTCAGATTGCTGCAGTTTTTAAATATTTTGCCGCAGAACTCACAGGTGTCACTGCGTCGGCCATCTTTCGAGCTGGGCCGACCGGGACCACCAAGGTGTGGCGTGCTGCCACCACTGCCAGTCCCGCTGCGGCCCGAGACGCAACCATCCAGGTCCCCTGGTGGCGTAGAGAAGCGCAGGCTTCCGTTCTCTGAGGAGTGCTCTGAAGACGAGGCGAAAGGCGATTGTCTGGAATCCCCAAAATTCAGAAAGGGGTCCTTGAGCTGCCGAGAAGCAGCGTAGCCAGCCAACCACTGAGAATAGACATTCTCAGTGTTTGGGATTGTAGGGGTCGAGAGGTCAAAGTCTTTCTCCAGCTTGATTCGTTTGGAGAAAGGACTAAGTGAGCTGGGACTGCCCAGTAAGAGCTTCTTGGACAAACCAACGGAGGCAGACTCGCTGGGGGACGAGCCACGACCGTTGATAGCTGAGCCACAGCCCTCGTCCACTCTGTCTGATTCCAGAGCAGAGTCCTCATCACACATGCCCCTATGTGCATTATTGTCAGAGTTTAGAGCTCCTCGCTTGTGTTGATGAAATGCCTCGCTGTAGTGCTGCATGCTGGCAGCTAACCCCATGCCCTGAATAACCTCAGGCAGTGAGCGCGGGATCGCATCCTCAACCTCACCTGCACCCAGGCGGCCACCGTTGTTCTCGTGGTGCCGTGTAGCCTCAAGGTTGAGGCTAAAGTGGTAGTTGTTTCTACCTCTCTCCCTCTCCAGCTCCTCTTCCTCTCCTTCCTCCTCTTCCTCTTCCTCCTCTTCTTCTTCCTCCTCCTCCTCTTCCTCCTCCTCTTCTTCCTCTCCGTTCTCTGGAATCAGATGATCGTTTTCACTCTTGAATTTGGCTACCACAGACTTGAGGGCATTACTGGCACTACCCACCAAGTCGCTGGTTCCCGGTTCAGGGGAGCTGGCTGTGGACAAGCCATCATCGGATTTGACAGTCATTGGTGACGACTTATTCATGTGTGTCTTCATGTGCCGCTTCAGCTTGCTGGCCTGCGTGCAGGCATGGTCGCACAGGTGGCACTTGTACGGTTTCTCACCCGTGTGACTGCGTCGATGCACTATTAAATTACTCTGGAACTTGAAGGTCTTCCCACAGAACTCACAAGACTTGGACTTCAAGGGCGTGTTGGGCTGTTGAGTAAGAGGGGTTGGGGTGGACTGGGAGCCAGAAGGGGACTGCATGGAAGGTAGGGGAGGGCTAGAGAGAAAGGGTGGCTTGGTTCCTGACTGGAATGGTTGTAGTAGCCGTTGCATAGGGCTGGGCCGGTTGGGTGAGAGAGGAGGAGTTGACCCTGAGGTGTTACCAGCCAGCTCCCTCAACCTACGAGAAAAGTCCATAGCTGGGGGATCCATGGGTATGGGGTTGAGGCGCAGCACCCTGTCGAAGGCACTCGGGTGATGGGTGGCCAAAGCCAGCTCCTCCGGACTCAGGTGCTCCATGCGATGAGGGTCCAAGTGATGGCGGGGTGGAGGGCTAAAGAGAGGCGGCGTAGGGGGAAACCGACCCTCTCGGAGAGGAGGTCCATCGCGTCCAGAGTTGGGTATCCGCAGCAGGTTGAATGGGCTTCCCTCTGGGAGATGGATGCCATGCAAGGGGGGCTGAGAGGAGCAATCTGCGCCCATTCCTGAAGGAGCTCCCACGCGGGGCGTGAGTGGACTTCCGCGCTCGCTCTCAAGGTAGATGCGGAAGCCATGAGTGTTCTGGGCATGTTGCAGCAGAAACCAGGCACTGCTGAACGGCTGTTTACAGGTTGTGCAAGTGTAGCTGCTGGGCTCATCTTTACCTGCAAAACACACAACAAAAGAGTTAATTCTCTAACTGTACCAAAGACATTAACTGCAAGTCATTTAAAAACAGGAAAACCATTTGGTTAATAGGTCTCT
This sequence comes from Phoxinus phoxinus, assembly GCF_949152265.1. NCBI lineage: Eukaryota > Metazoa > Chordata > Actinopteri > Cypriniformes > Leuciscidae > Phoxinus > Phoxinus phoxinus. The sequence goes on along the minus strand of NC_136889.1, from coordinate 14,548,029 downwards.
ACATCTGCTACATGTGTTTGTTCACACTCATTCCCTTTCTCAGTTGCTCCCTGGTGTATTTTGGACGTACAAAAACCCTACAGATTGGGCCTTAATCATTTATGAACCTGCCTAGACCCCGGGCCTTTGCAGCCCCCCATACTAACAGTCTTTCAACAGCTTTAGCCCCTCAGCAGGCTAAAGTAAGTATCACATAACAGTAAACACAGGTCTTATTATAAACATGCTCCCAAACAGCAGTACAGGCCAGAATCCAGTGGAGCAGAGCTTTTCACAACATAAGACCAGACAAAGCACTGATATTCCAGCAGAGAAAGACTGTGTTGGGGTTTGGCTCAGGTCTTTGCATGGGGTGATACACTTCTGCTTTGTGGTTGTCAGCCGGGCAGTAAAAGCAAACAATACTGCTCTCTCAACAAGCTGAACGCTTTCATCCATGTACAAAAACAGACGAACAGGAAGCATACAGTAAACAAAATTTGGAAGGACTAAAGTAATAGATCCTGTAAAGGGAGCAACAGAGGAAACACACACATTGTTAGGATCTGTTTAAGGTAACATTACTTAATGTTCAGGTGTTGTAAACCAGTGCAAAGCTAGAGGAGAATGTGAACATTTGTTGTAACACCTCACACAACACATTGTTTTTTTGTTTTGAAATTAGAATTCCATTTAATAAATTGTCTGCTCTTCAAATGCAATCCCACAAAAGGTGTGTTCAAACAAAAATATCTTCAAATGGAAATAAAAGAAGGTAGAATAAAAAAAGAAAAACGGGGAGACTATCCCCTCACAACTGAAATTGTGATGTGGACAATTGTTGTCACAGCAAAGGAACACTTAAAACAATAATTGACTTTCAACGGCACTTTGACAGTGACCTGTGATGTTCCTCCCATTGCGTTTGTAATCTCATTTAATGTTTCTGACTCCTACGCCACCTTATTTAGGAGATTAAATAATAAAGGAGGCTGGAAACAAGAGCCTTTCAACATTAAACACACTGTGCTGAAGCCTGATGCAATGTTACCAATTTATGAAATATTTTTCTTTCTGCATTTTGGAGGAACTGATACAGTATTCCCAGTATATTCACATGTGAACTTCTTGTTATTTTTGATGATCTGGTCTCTGTAAACAAAATAACACCCAATGATGACCAGAGATGCTTTTATAACTTAAAAAAGAAAAACATCTTCATTTACATACACCTCTCTCATAAATATGCGTGTCTTGTATGTAGTCCAGATAAAAAGCTGTCAAAAGCTACAGAAGCATTTTTGATAATTACACTGATTACATTTCTAAATAAAAAAAAACATGTGATGAAAATGGCATTTGCATCATCAACAGGTAAACAAGCAGCGGGTTCAGGATGCCTATAGTTAAAAACACACGATTAACTCACAAATGGCAATGAAATGGATATTTTCATGAAGTAATGAGTGACAGTTTGAACTCTGAAAATTACCAGCACTAAAAGGGATGTTATATGCAAGATACAGATATCTACCTACGCTCCCAAAAACGCAAGGTCAAGCGGTCAGGAAAAGAGCCATCATCCACACAGGAACCACAACAACAAACATCGAAAATGGACAGGGGAGATGGATTTAACTCCCCCCCCCACAAGCCAGAGGTCTCTAAACTGCTATCATGTACTGTTTACAACCATCCCGAGAGAAAGAGGGGGAGAGGGAAAAAAGCAAAAAATGGAGAGATGGCGGGAAGAAAGGCTGAAAGAGGTGCTGAACGGTGCCGAACAGGCAGCGTGCACTCTTTCATCTAGTTTGTTTTCCTCAGAGGGGCTTTCTCAGAAGTCTTCAATAGCCAGCAAAGCATGTAACGAGGCAAGGCCTTTCTGCTGCTCAGAGGAGGAAAGGCAGGCCAGAGCCACTGTGGGTTTTCTCAGATAATCCTGTTAATGCACACAAATGGGGGTGGTTCTGGAAGGCTCTGTTGCGGGCAGACAGCCACCTCCGGACATCGCTGAACCCTTTTGTGCTGTCATCATTTTGTCTTTTTAAACATGGTCAACGAAAACACACACTACATGAGCAAGGTGTGTAACAAATAAATGAGTGCGTTTATATATGTATACCAGTGTTTCCCAAAACTTTGCCAACTTGAGCCCTTTCAGTAACACCACACAGTAATGTTCTCTTTTACTCAACACTGAATATAAGTTATCATTATTCTAATTAAAGTGTACATTTGGAAAATCATCCACTTTTAAACAAAATATACTCTCTATTTAATAAGACAATTGAACTTGCTTGTCTCTCACTGAGAATTGAAAGGGATGATATAATATATATTAATGAGATTTAACAAAAAAGTGTGTGTGTGTGTGTGTGTGTGTGTGTGTGTGTGTGTGTGTGTGTGTGTGTGTGTGTGTGTGTGTGTGTGTGTGTGTGTGTGTGTGTGTGTGTGTGTGTGTGTGTGTGTGTGTGTGTGTGTGTGTGTGTGTGGTTACACACTCAAAACATGTACTCTTTTAAAACATTTGAAATTGTTAATTTAAATATAATTTAAAAACTATGATATATCACCCACAAGCAAGTGCACCATAGTACATTTGTCTATTTTGAGAAGTTATGAATTAAAGGTAACAAACCATACACATTTAAAAGGACAAAATCAAAATCTTTCCAAATACCACCAGAAACTGCATATAGCCCTGATAATTGCTAAAGACAAAGCCATTCAGACCTCGAAATAAAATCAGATTTGACAGACATTTAAAAAAAAAAAAAAAATCCAAGGTCCCAGAACAAAAGAGCAATGGTGACGATATCACATTGCCAGCTTTCAGCTGAGAGAGATGGGCAGTGAGGGAGGTGACGGTTGGTGTAAATAGAGAGAAAAATAACAGCACATTGCTGATCTGTGGCCCTGCCACCCACGAGCACCTCCTGACAATCTCACTCATGACCAACAGCTGAAAGCCCTGCACCAAATCAAGACTGCACACTACTTTATATCAGGGGGGTTGATGCAAAGGCCAGCTAAATTATGGATCATTACAATCTGCAGAAATTACATTTAATTGCTGCCACCTGCAGAGAGTTTAACCTAGTATACATTTTTGTATTATCATGCAAAGGGTATTTTTCACTCCCGTCACACAGCTACAACCATAATGGCTATCTGTTGTTGTCGAGTTGGAGAGAGAGTTTTAATTTGCCTCATGTCGAACACAAAACCCGATTCGCTTTTGAAACTGGGTCCACGGAAGGTTCGAGTCTTTAAATAGACTTTGAGGGTCCGCCATCTCCTCACCAGCCATGGGGATCTCTGAAGGACAGGTTACCGCATCTCCATGTTTAACAAGGGCCCGCTTCATTTCATTACACATGGCAACGCTCAGCGGAATATGTAATCATCTTTTTCGCATGACATTTTGAATATCCAACTAGACAAATAATTGCGGCAATAATTGATAGCTTCACGCAGGCTGCAGTATTATTGACTGGCGTGCCTCTCGTGTGCCATGCGGGCATCGTGCTTGGCACGCTCGCAGCCAGGTTCTTCTTCTAACAAAACTGTCACAATCTGTTCCGATGACAGGAGTCGGCGAACCACCGACAGGTGCTCCAATAATCTGCTATTAGACTCTGAAGATTTTACTGGGTGGAATTAAAAGCAGCAGCCTGCCAAAGAAATTAGCCTCCCCCTCCTTTTGGTCTAATTTTAATTTTCTCAAGAGAGATGAAAGAGTATTCTTTGCATCATTGACTGTCTTTTTGAGACGGGAAGTCGAGAGCTGAGCATTCGGGATGGATGAGCAATAAAAGCAGACGAGGGACTTGTGGGTTCTCAGCTGTTTAATGTGTGCAACTTACGTGGCCACCGCTGGGTGCGCAAGCTTGCTAAATGTAATGATAATCTGTGCCTTGACACTCTAAACACTTAAGAGAAGTCGAAAAGCGGCCTTGCTCTAATTTTCACCGATTCCTCAGTTAATTAGAAAGCTCTCCAATTTGCAGCGAAAGCGGGTCAGTCCGGACAAGCTGGCAAGACGTAGCGTTGGAGGCAGAGACTGCCGGTGACAGTTGTTGGACTGGTCTTCGGGAGCTGGCAGCGGGATGGCTACTTACAGACGGATGCGAGCACTCAGTGCATTGCTGGCAGTTTTTACACAGGGAAATGTCAGAGCAATGTTACAGCACAGAGCCACGGGAAAACAAGAACACCCCCCCACCCCCTAAAACTGCCAACCACATCCTCACAGGACCGACTAATCCAGCTAAATCGGCACACATACACACACACACACCCGCATTAAACTGCAGTTAGATAAAGCCACATTAAATGATCTTGACAAAAAGTAAGGCTGTATTACAGAGCGGTGATGGCTTGGCAGAGAGTGACTGGTGCCCATGGTGTAACCGGAGACGAGGAGGAAGGAAATATGTTGTGAGCCCCCCATCCACCCAATCCCCCCCTTGCTGAGTCCTGCATCTTGCACAGGAAAGCTGTAGCACACCAAACAGATAGCTTTACAGTGCAAAAATAACCAAAAAGTGTCAAGTTATGACTTGCGCAAATTTCAGACAGCTCGCCTGGGGTGCAGAATGTATAAAATCCGCCTAGGGGACAGGTCAGTCGAATAATATTGCAAAAGTGCACTCGAACACACACACATAACCTGTTCAAAAGGCATCGTGTTAGTTACACAAGCGCATTTACGAATGAAAAATTGTTTTACCGTCATACCAATTCCATTAAAATACAGTTAAATACTGCTAAGTGCATGAAACGAGCATTACCAATGGATTTATCTTGACTGACACACATGGATGACTGACACGTATAGATGGAGAGCGTGTATATTTGGAGTAATGTCTACAGTTGGCTTTGTTAGGAGAGCGGGGTGCATTTCTATGTGTGCCGTCTGGATCGATGGCGCTGGCAGACTAAGATGAATGCCAGATTAAAACAGCTCGGGCAGCCCAATATCCCCGACATGCAGATTCATCCATTGTTCTTCCTCCCACCACTAAAAACCACCCCCCTCACTCACACACTCACACACACACAAACGGTGTCCACGGCAAACAAAAGCACCGGATATGAACGCACTTGCGTAGAGCAATTCAAAACCTCCTACATGCGAAAGCGCAGGTCATTTGGACAGTTGCTGGCATTTCACGAGCTGTACTCTCAGCCTTCCATCTCGACAGCTTCACTGCTGTCACTAGCCGAGACTGCGGCTCCTTTTGTTTTGTCCTTGACGATTGTGTTAAGACAGCTCTCAGAGATAATGGTAATTGAAGTAATGCAACAATGCAGTAACAGGATTACTGAATGCAGGGGGGGAAAGGACAATGCCATGTAATATCATTTTTGAATTTTATCAGCGGCTTATGCTTTCAAGAGCCTCTGCATATATTTGTGTTTGAGGTGTCCCTTCACCTCTGCACCTGCTCAAGTCTCAAAATTATGAAATTACAATTTTCATATTACATTTTCATAAAGTAAATTAAGCACAATGCACATGAGTCCTGTTTACAACGAATAAAGTACATTTTATAAATCAATCAATGTCAAACTATTTTTGGTAGTATTTTTGGTTGAGATTTATATAAACGTACATTATAAAGAATACACTACCGCCATTCAAAAGTTTGGGGTTGGTACGTTTTTTAAATGTTTTTGAAAGAAGTCTCTTTGGTCAAAAATACTGTAAAAACAGTAATATTGTGAAATATTATTAGCATTTGAAATAACGGTTTTGTATTTTAATATATGTTTATATGTAATTTACTCCTGTGATGGCAAAGCTGAATTTTTTCAGCAGCCTTTACTGCAGTCTTCAGTGTCACATGATCCTTCAGAAATCAACAGTTGTACTGCTTAATATTTTTGTGAAAATGTGATACTTTTTCAGGATTATTTAATGAGAATAAAGTTCTAAAGAACAGCAGTTATTTAAAGCAAAACAACTGTAACATTACTAACATGCCTTTACTGTCACTTTTGATCAATTTAATGTGTCCTTGCCAAACAAAAAATATCTTACTGAACCCAAACTTTTTAAATGGTAGTGTACATCTAAAATCTGGTAACTGGTAACTGGTCCCAAATTCATTTGAAGTTTTTCACAACTTTTTTACATTTGCTATATCATTTTAATTGGCATGCAAGTGTAACAAATTAATTTTTCAAAGTACAAATATTATACACACATACACACGTTTATAGAAACATACTGTTTAAAATACTTTTTACAAGTTCACACTGCAGGACATGTGAATCTCCCAAAAATATTTAATCTTGAACACATACCAAACATCTAAAAAACAATAAAAGAAAAGAAAAGAAAATGTTTGCTAAATCTGACCAGAGTGAAGTTTCTAATGAGTGTCTGTGTTCAGGTCATGTGTGCCTCTGGCTTGTATCAGTATTCCTCCAAGCAGTCTGGTCGGGTCGGCCCAGCACCGCTCTCACACACTCGGCTCTTTGTCCGGTTCCAGACTCTTTGTGGTGTGCCGAGTGACTGGCCACAAACAAAGGCCTGTTTGACCAACACTTGTTCACTGACAAAGCTGGACAGAGGAAGTGCCATAAAAATCCTGCAAAAGACTCTGAGACACTTCTCACACTGTGTGTCCTCCAAACCCAAACATTATGCATTTCTCTCCGCCATGCCAAAAGAACGCAGAGTAATATCTAAACAATGAGATGTAATGCGCCCTTTATTTGCACTTTCCAAATAGACAGAGAGGGGGGAAAAAGACTTAATTAAAAGAAAATACTGAGATGACACAGAAACTATTATCTATGTGTGGAGTTAAGAAATAAACTCGTCTTAAAATCTGTGACACTTGCAGCACTATATCATTTATAAGGAATGGAGTAAAAGAGAGTACATCCACAATTTGTGATGGTCAATCATCCTGAGGGGGAAAAAAATATGGGTTAAAATTAAAAATTCTGCTGGAATTCCCTTTCCACATTATGCAAGTAATCCCAGCATCAACTCATTCCGATGTACACCATCATGTCTCCCGTCTGCCTGCCTGCCGGACAAGCAAACGCAATTAAGAGCAGGAGAGATTTCCACACACCTGATTCCCCTCTCCTTATCATTATTACAGCGAGGAGAGACGTGTCCCCTCCAATCAGAAATACACACGGCCTAAACAGGGCCTGCCCAGCTAATGATAACTGCAGAGAGTGGCATACGTTTCCCTCTCAAGCCAGTCAAATCAAACCCGGCTGCTCGGGACCGACCGTAACGCGTGCGCGTATACAGTTATTGCTGAATACAAGAAGCTGATTTCAGTATTTAAGAGCAACAATGAGGCTAATTTCACAATCCTCTCGGTGTGTCATTAGGCACTGCTCTACAATCTGCCACACAAGAATGAAGACAAAACACAATTACCCCCCCCAATGCTTTTAATGAACCGGGATATGAAAGCGTTATTGTTTTGGCAAGGAGGCCAATCAGGACTTTACATGTGTGTGTAAATGTATATTTTGCGCATGTGAGACACGTGCACATGTGTCATAGTTGGTTTGACTTTTGCTGGGGAGAAATATAAATACTGAGCGCCAGAGAGTTCGACTTCCCATGTGACACTGCGCCTCTCTGCTTGTCATACACACATATTCACTATACGGTATAACATTTATTTTTGGTATTTATTTATTTTTAAAAAAAAACTAAAAAAACATACAGCCTAAAAGCAGGTTATGTTTTAAAGGGTAAATATACACCATTCAAAAGTTTGGGATCAGTAAGATTTTTTTTAATATTTCATTTTTTTACACTTGTATTCAGAAAGGACACATTAAATTAATAAGTGACAGTAAAGACATTTGTAACAAATCATTTATATTTTAAATGAATGCGGTCCTCTTGAACTTTGTATTCCTCGAATAATACTAAAAAAAAGGCATCATGGTTTCCAAAAAAAGTAAGCAGCAAAACTCAACACTGAAGATAATAAGAAATGTTTCTCGAGCAGCAAATCAGAATGATTTCTGAAGGATCTTGTGACACTTGACACTTGATCTTGTGACATCTTGTGACACACATCTGTTTTGTATTTTAATATTATATATCATATATAATATATATATCTTGCCATCCCCAAACTTTTTAACTGTAAAATTGTGTATATTTATCACAACAAAAATATTGTATGAACTTGTTTTTTAGAGGATGTAAACGATCGTTCTTCTCATTTAGAGTCCATTTCAATAAAAGTAACTGCAAACATGTCTTTAAAAAGTGAAGTGAAGTTTTGGAGATAAAAAAAGCATCACGTGTTTGCAGGTGTCACTTGGTTTGTTATTAATACAAATGACATTCATACACCTGACTTAAGTGACCAAAAGTGTTTAAATGCTGCATATATATGCAGACTTAACAACCCCAGTGAAACCTTTTCTTTAAAAAGCACTAACTCAGCAGTCAAGCATACTCTGCTTATGGATGTGAATGTATGGAGAGCGTGTACCCTGATGATGACTTCATGCAGAAGCAACCCAGGAGCAGTGCTGGGGATCTGCATTACCACTGGGGAACATGCCTGGAGAGCAGAAGCCCCAGAGGGACAGATGGAGAACTCTTGGCGAAGACACCCGTGAACAATGAACAAAAACGTTGTTCCGTCACCCGGATTATAGTAACTGCTGCTCCGACCGCTCCTGCACTTTTGGATGTGCGAATCAGGCTTCCATAGACACTGGAATGGACTGTTTGAAAATGAATTCCTGCATAACCTCATAAACATAATTTTAATAATACAGTCAGAGCCTCTTAAACTGTGTTTATGATTGTAATTAAATGGCCAAATCTTTATATAACCGTCAGAGCGTAAAACCATGCGCGCATCCTCTCTCTCGCTCGCTCTCTCTCTCTCTCTCTTGTGAGGAGAAAACCTCACTGCTGATGGTAGCAACTGTAGACTACTCTTAACCCAAAACCAAAATGTCAAAATTATAGAGAGCACAAATTACAGCATAGGAGGGTTGTGTGCTTTGCTCTTTTACTTTTTTTTTAAGCTAAGGAGAAGAAAAAAAATGCTCAGAAAAAAATACCAGGCTAACCTGCATCCAGATACGCACACACATATCTGGGACCCTAGAAAGAATGACAGGACTGTAGAGGAATGGAAACAGAGAGTGATGTTCATTGTCATAAATAGCCTAATTAATCAATGTGCAAACTACTATACTGCTCCAAATGCATCAATTAATTAAACCCAGATTAATTTAATCCTGTGGAGGAACGCAGGCTTTGCGCCCAAAATAATTACTGCATGCAGAAAAAAGTCATTATTATTGGAATTATTGTTAGATTTCAGTCTGAAGTATCCCCAAAGATTTACAAAAATGCATTTTTTGAAATATACTTTTCAATATGGCGGAGTACTAATTAAGCCTTAGCACTCATTTAACCAGCACAAACACCAAAACGGCATCAGTGATGCACAAACCCACAGATCGTTCCTATAACAATGCGCACGGCCGGGGCTTCAGCTGCAGCCTCTGAAGCGCAGATCATGGAGACCTCTTTTCTTCATTGTCTCTCTCAGAGCCAGAGAGAACGAGGGAATGAAATAGAGGGGAGGAGGTGGGGGTGAGTGAGATATTCACAGCACGTTCTGCATAAATGTATCGCTGCATCTGTAAGGAAGAGAAATTGGAGCTGCGCAGAACTGGGGCCCGGGGCATGGCTTCAGACACTGTCAAAACATTTTCAGCCATTTTAATTAGAGGACCAAAGCCAGTTCTGAGGCTCCATAACATTTGCTTTCACATAATTGCACTTCGCTCAGCGTTTTCGCCCTTTCTGTCCCCCATCGTATTCAACTTGGGCAATTCATATTTCCATTAAGGCTTTTTTGTGCTTTTTCAATTTGAATATATTTTCTTATAGGACATTCAAACATTTATGAATAGCGTGTCCTACGGTGGCTGAACAGCTGGAAGTCTGTTCGCTTGTACTTCATTAATTATTCAGCTACCTTCGGCTCTGTCACTGTGGTATAGTGTATATAAAGTACAGTATCCGAAAAGCTTCCATTCGGGTTTTTTAAGGTTCTTATTCCGCATTTTCACGGCATTTCTCCCCTTTGAATCCCTATGCTCAGATAAACCTACAACCACACAAATGCTGACACTTGTGATGGGAGGTGTTCAAATAAATTCAGAGGGGTAATTTTGTCCTGTTCCTTCACACGCAATAGGTCAACGGTCACCTGTACGCAACACACACACACATATACATGGAGAGAACAGAGATGTGCACGGACATGCAGACCAGAGCAGACAGCAGCTGGCGGCCACAGAAGATCACTCATCGGCCTTATACTATCATAAAGCTCAGCAAACACCAGGTACTGGCCTCACGCACTTGGAAAGACACACATGCATAAAACACAAACACTTTGCCTCTAACAAGCCGTTATTTTCTATGTTAGCAATAGGGATACACGTACATCTCTATTTATCTGAATGGATTTCATTTCAATATTTTAATAGGGCAATACAATCTTTAGCTTCGTTTGCTTAAATAACCCCAAAAAAACTCTGCTATTAATATTTTGTTAATACTAATACATACAGTAATATCATAAATAATCCAGTGTCAGACCTTATCTAGTTGACTTAGTAGTAGGTGGCAGTATTGCACCTTTATGCTGGGTATAAAGTGGAAAAAAGAAGAAGAAGAAGAAGAAGAAGAAGAAGAAGAAGAAGAAGAAGAAGAAGAAGATGAAGATGAAGATGATGATGTAGTGTGTAGCTACTACTGTCACACAAAATGTCATCAAAGATAACAAACGAAAGTGACACTTTCTCTGCACTCAAAAAAGTTAGATAAAACACAAAATGAAGTTAAAGATTAATTTGACAAATAGCATTATTTATTTTTATTTTTTAAATTGAAAATCTGATATTTTGACAGGCAATTCTACAAACCGATTGGCCTTTTAAAATAACACACATGACTCTCATTCCTACTTCTGCCATATTAAACATTGCGATTCCTCTCGTACATCTCCTCTCCGTCTCTGGTATCTTTCTCTTTTGCTCTTTTTCATTTGTCCATCGTCACCAGGGGGCTGTTCAGGTGTTTGTTTTTCCCAGCCCAGACTATCTTTGGAAATGTTTTTTTTTTTTTTCACTATCTGGCTGCAGGTCTGCACTGACTCAACCTTAGGGGTTCAGAAAGGAGAGGAGGGAGTTGATGATGGAGAAAGAGAGAAAAAAAGAACAAAAGGAAAAGTTAAACCTGTAAGTCAGAGCCCTTTTTGCTCTGCAGTCTCCGGAGAAGAAACCTCAGCAAGACTGACCCTCTCTCATAAGCACACACATACACAATCTAACACACACCTCACCTCACCAAGAGGCCGCTTTCTGCCTCACAAATGCCCAGAGCTCTCAAAACAACAAGGAAAGATGAAGAGAGAAAGAGAAAGTAAGAGAAAAGGAAATGGGGCATATGGGACTGTGAGCCGGATTCTGACATAAAATAGAATATCGAGAACATTAGAATAGAAAATTAGTCTCAAGAGCTACTTTTTATTTTTTAGCACTTTTGTAGGAGAACTGAGTGAGAATTTATTTAATTACTGTGCAAACGTACTAAAATCTGCATTTTAACAGCAACAGAAAAATAACCAATTATATTTTTCAGAAAAAAAGCCTTAATCAGAATATAAAATTATGTGCACATAAACATGGGACTGGAAACAGACAGAAACCATACAGGCTTTAGCCAGTTATACAACTTCATCTCATTATTTCATCACAGCATTTTTCCTCTCTAGAAAATAGTCTTCAAATATTCAACCAAGAGCTACGGTCAATAAAAATATTTTTTTAACGCAGATATATACTGTAACTGCTGCCTCGTCAACAGTAAAATCCCCTCAATGAGGCTGGTGGCAGTGAGGGGGGTGAGAGAGCCATAAAAAAGTTTATTCACATAACTGCCTCCTGGAGCCACTGACCCTTGCACTACAAGAGCTGACAGACATGCAGAGAGAGGTGTGAGGAGCCTGTGTGTGTGTGTGTGTGTGTGTGTGTGTGTGTGTGTGTGTGTGTGTGTGTGTGTGTGTGTGTGTGTGTGTGTGTGTGTGTGTGTGTGTGTGTGTGTGTGTGTGTGTGTGTGTGTGTGTGTGTGTGTGTGTGTGTGTGTGTGTGTGTGTGTGTGTTCATGAGTAACCCCCTGAGATCTGACTGTAGCTAGCTTCTACGCTAACACAAGCTAATACTCAAATCAATAGCTGAGAAAAAATCCACATGCAGCGTCATAAAAATCACATCCATAACCTTTTTTTTTTTTTTTTTTTTTTAGACCAAAGAAAATTGTGTGGTTTTGGGGAATAATTGCTATTTAAGGTAAGTATAATTCTGCAAAAATTATTTTAAAAAATAATGTACGCTAGTGCCTAGATGTCATACTTTAAAATATTATTTTTAAATATATACATATTTTAACAATATCACACAAGAAAATGTGTTTTTGCACTTAATTCCAAATCATTATCTGAGAGGGGGGGGGGGGGATAAAAAAATAAATACATAATATAATAAGATCTAGTTCATTAAAAAGTTCATTAAATTTACATTGTATTTACTTTTGTTAATACACAAACATGAATGGCGATAAAAAGTGTGACCAAAAGAAGAAGAAAAAAACACTTGAGACTTTGTTAGAACACAGTGAGAAGTCTGCGTTGGTGAGGCTTGGTGAAAAATAAAGAGATGAGAGAAGGTCCAAACAGATAGATCACTCACTCTGCCTCACGGCTCAGGCCTGTGTCTGACAAGAGGACAAAAATTTCTCTAAATTATTCAGAGTGGACAAGCACACATCTACTGGGCACTGCCCTAAAAAGAACATATCCAGAGAGCGGGAAAGTAAGCGAGAGGCTAGCAGGGGTTGGGAGGGAGAAAATGGGAAAGGGAGAGAGAGAGAAGCAGCAGTTTGATGAACGTCAGAAGAAAGGCAGTATTGCAGCAGCAGGCCGCCTGGGGCTAGTTGTGTAGGAGAACACAGAGGCACACAGCCGTTACAGAGCAGTCAATAACGACACAGCCTCTGACATTTACACAAACACCAAGGCCCCGCCACTAGCGCCAAACAAACACCCCCAAAACACATACACACCGCCTTTAAAGGAAGCCCACAGTAGCTCCTCACACGCCAAAGCAGAATGGGAAAGAAAAAGAGGAAGCTACGGACAAGAGTATGTAGAGGCTCTTTGCGCAGGAGTGGATTTAAAGACGGGGCATGTAAGGAGATTGAGAGGTGTTGAAGATCCCTTTGCTTTACCGCTTTCTCTTATCATCAATCTCGTCCAGAGAAATTACCGACCGCCCTGGTTTCATTTTTTATCTTACTTAAGAGGCAAGGGAGAGGGCAGCTGGCAAATTACAGAAATATATAAATCACACATTAAAAAGTTCCAGAAAACTATTTGCAATCCTTTTTTTAGTGGTGTGTGCGTGCTGGAGTGTGAGTGCTCCATTAGGGCATTTTGAGAGCAGTCTAATGTGGCTAATGTTCCCATCAGAGATACTCTAAGTGCTGTGCCATTCATTTCCCTTCCACCCCCTTGAGCGCAGCGGTCACAAGCCCTCCAAATGCTTCCCTTCGAGGAGTGGCCAGCGCCTTTTAGCCAGGCCCAAAAGATCGGCCGGCTGCGCGGGAAGAGCCAGTGCCCGACCACCGACGCCCTCTCCCAAAGCAATGGGTCTACTAATTACCCCCATCTCAACACCAACAAACAACTTTTAAGACCTATTAGAGGGCAGTTGTCCGGGAAGGGGTTTTATATCCCATTAAAACCAGAAGATTAAATTGCTATTCACATAAATTCACCCGGCCTCATACCAGTAGGACTCAGATGCTAATAGCGTGTGGCCTATCGCTGCTAAACAGGCTACAGCAGGATGGCACCCTCCTGGAAAATAGCCTCGAGTGCGATCACATAAATAACCTCGGCTTTTCCGTTGAAGCCATTTCAGGTTTCAGTGGAATTCCTGTTCTCACGTCTCTCCCGACCTGTTTTTGTCTTTGCGCTCCACTCCCAGAATCCCCTCAGCATTCGCTATCTGGGTTTCTTTGTTGATCCTACCTTTCTCAGCTTTCGGTACGGCCTGGAGGAGGGGGGGGCAGACAGGACGAACGGGCTGGATCTGCCGGGGCAAGAACTAGAGGTAATGTCAGCCAAGGCCAGAGAGAGCGAAACCCAGCAACCATGTCAAAGCCAACAAACACTCCCTATCTCATTCCCAAAGGAACTCTGTGACTCACTCTCCAGCAAGCCCCCGATTCGCTCCAAAACCTCTCAGCGTAGCCATAACATACATGCCTCAAATTTGGCGTAGAAACCACAGCGACTAATACCAGAGACGTGAGTGTTGGGGTGAAAACGGGTGAAGATGTAAAACTTGATCAAACTTTTCTGGGCGCAAGGACACCAAACCCAACAGAACTCCGGCTGACCTGATACATCACACCACCCTCCTGACTGCCGCCCCAAGCTGTGTGACATGTCCACCGGGTTTGGGGAGAACATGTGACATTCATGCCTTTAAGAAGGAGCTCTCAGCACATCTATCGAGCTCAGCTGGGACACGAGGCCACACACAAACAGAGCACTGTTTCAAGAGCGGCCAAGGCAGTGCTGTTGCATTCCTCCCGACTGGCGCATGGCCGGCTGGTGAGAGTGCGGTCGGCCTCCAAAGCTGCCCCTCATCTCAATCGCTCGAACGCACTGGGTCTGCTCTCACTCACTCTCTCTCTCTCTCCCTGGAGACGTTATGTTTTGCTGGCCTGGGCCGTGATACTGTAGCGTATACCAGGAAATAACATGTTCATTTAAAGCTTCTCATAAATACAGCTGAATATATAATAAATCGGTTACTCATCTGAAGCCAAATAGGAATTCCCTGCCATCTAAAGTACCCTTTTTCAAAACTTGTATGACTTCATATTATTCGGTGTAACACAAAACAAGGCAGCTGACAGGTCTTGGTGTTTTTTGTTCATACAATGATTGTCAATGGGGTCCAGTGTTGTTTTGGGCCCCATTGACTTTGCCTGTGGACAAATACAGTTTAAATCATTTTTAAAGTATCTTTTAAGTTCTGCAAAATATAGAAAGTCATACAGGTTTGGACAACATGAGGGTGAGTAAATTATGACAACATGTTCAGGTATGCCTTTAAATAGAATTATTTAGGATTGCTAGTGTCCAGAGGGCAATGAAGTAGACCAGTATCTTAAAGAGTTCAATCAAATATGAATGAAAGACCCTGGTGGAAAGATTGCCTCTGTCTATCTCATTTCACATTAACCTTTGGGCTTGAAATCTGCTGCTTGAACTTTTTTTCAGTATCTTCGTTTACAGTACATGTTGGTGCTAGAGAGGTGGAATGTCCATCAGGGCCAAGGGCCAAGGCTATAGAGGTATATAAAAGTAAGAAAGCAAAATTCAGATGAGGGAGTGTGGGGGGGTGAAAATGATAATGATACAGACATCAAAGATCAGACCAGGAAACAAACTGCTTCCACATGGTCATAAAACAATTTGAGCCATGCGTCAATACGCTGATAAGGCACATCAGATGCCCGTGGTGAGGCAGCGAGGCAGAGGTGAATGGACAAGCACTTGTCTGTGTGTGTGTATGTGTGTGTGTGTGCTTTATTCATGCGGGACAGAGCGCATGACTCAAAGCCACTCGGCCCTGCACTTTATCGGGATAAAAAATTCAGACTGACCCTTCTACTGCCCCCGTTTGCAGGCCACAGCCATTAGCAGAAAGTAAGAGAGAGGGAGAGGGAGAGGGAGAAGGAAGGAAAAAGAGAGAGACCTTTAGGTTTTTGTGACACCAGAGCACTTCCCCCATAAGTCTGATATAGCAGCGATGGAGAAGAATCTTTGAAACTTTAGCGTCTAAAGTTTAAAAGCTACTCAAAATTTTAAGTATTTAAACTCAAGTCAAGCTACTCTTTAAAAAAAAATAGACAGCTTCTCTTGAAGCTACTAACAAAAATCTAAATAAAAATATCAAAACAGAAGTATAATATACAACACATTATACATTTTATATACATATACATATAGTATACACATGTATATATATTTCTGTCATGACAACTCTCAGAGAGATTGGCATGGTAACAGAAATTGGCATGGTAATGGATATAGCAATGTTAATGTATTTGGTCTATTGATAATAGATCTGCTACGCTGCTACCGCAGAGCAAGTACAGAGACTTGCTACTGTGAATACATTCACAGACATTGCTGCACATGTACAGTAACATACATAACCCTCATAGCAGATCTACACAGGTGGAGCTGGAGAAGGTGGAGGGTTTCTAAAAGCGTGCTGCAGACTGTTAACAGCAACACTACCGGTATTATTGGAATGTTGAGCAGCAGCTCATTGGCCGCTAATGTAATCCGCTGCGCTATGTAGATAATGATGTGATCGCTACCAAATGAGTTAAAGATCTATCACCCTGCGCCATTAACAGTTTCATCCCAGAACTAGGTATATATATATATATATATATATATATATATATATATATATATATATATATATACACAAACACTATATATTACAGCAACAAATCAATGACGATTACACTGAAAAGATACATTATTATTAGAAAATGCCACAGTTTCTTTAAATGCTGCAGTTCACCATGTTTTCAATTCCGATATTATAGCTACAAAAAGATTTTATTAACACTGACATGAACTATCCCAATTATCCTATGAATCAGACTGCCCAATGTTACACATAAGAGAAGTCAGTGTGACTATTTCTTTAACTTTCTTGGCTGTAAAGTTACACACACAATACAGTAGGGGAGGGGGGGGTCCTGCAATTATAGAAATTGTCATGAGTATTATTATTTTGACTACTGTCAAAAGTAGCAGCTACTGTGGCACAGAAAGTGTAAAGTAGAAATGCTGTTTTTAGTTAGTTACTCCACGAGGCTGTATGATAGTCCGAGAAAACGCTGCAAATACTTAATTGCATCTCTCTGAGTGTGTTTGATGGGTGGAGGGGACAGACATTAGCATGGTGTGGAAAGAAGACGCTAATACTACAGTATAACATTTGCCATTTATAACGGGGTGGTAAGATGGATGCCATGCATGCAGGGCTGTGGCTTTTGCTGCTCAGTCTAATTCTTCATGGCAGCGCTTCTACCCACATTTACTCGCAGACCCACAGATAATTCAATACAAGTGTTTTAATCCATATCATCCCATCGTCCGTTACTGCAGACAGCTAAGCATTGGGGCTACAAACACTCCGCCTCTAACAACCAGTCAGTACGGCCACAGTCCGAACCCTCCTCTGCAAAAACTAACATATTACCATTTGTTTCATCTCCATCCATTTTTCTGCTTGGAGACAGAGTTAGTGGTATGAGTTGGACACAAAGCAAATGCTCTGAGCTCAGCATAAAGGCCTTTTCATGTATGAAAACCAGCCATTCATAAGCAAAAATGTGACTCGTTCCAACCCGGGACGCTTACACAACTGATACAAAAATCTTAATTACTGCAGATGTACCTGCAAGCCCTCTTCAACAGCTAAAGTCAATAAATCAGGTTTTAACACGGGAAGGAGCCACAACTCAAAGCATGCTTGAACATTACCTGCATGCTCTGCCAAAAATGTGTCCGGGGTCCTATAGATCAGTGATCTTATAGGGGTGGCGTGAAACAGGGTACAGGGAAGTGAGAAGAACAGAGGGGGGGGAAGAGCTTTCTGTTAGGTTGACGCAACATATCTCAGATGCATATCTCAAGTGCCTGGACTTCCCAAAAACAGCCTTGAGAAAAGAGAGAGGTGTGTGTCTCTGACATTTATTATGATGCAGTGTGTTTACCGTTTCTAGAAAATTGACTCACCAAACCCGTTTGAGCCCTTGACTTCAGGTTTTTTTCCAGTAGCTGAGATGAGCAAAGGACACCGGTCTCTCTCTATCTGAGTATGTGTAGGCGAGACTTCACTATGTGCAAATGATCCCGTTTCAGCTTCTAATTTTTGACCCCAACCTTGCCCTCCAGAGCTCGGTCCTCGACCCCACGTTGCATTACAGAACACAAAGTTATATAAAGCGACGTAAGTAGAGCAAAGCGCAAGCAGTGCCGTTTCTGCCCTCTGTGGCTCCCAGCCAAACAGATAATGTATATTCAGCCTGCGGTGCAAACTAGGTCTGTATTTGTAAATACCACAACTCCGTACAGTATCAGACTGTTTTTAGAAGCCTGTCTGAACGGAGTGAAATGATGTCTTTTCACAGTGGACAAGTGGAACTAATCCATTTCATTAAAAACAGACAATCAGATTCCAGTCACAGAACAGAGCACTTAGCGCAGACTGCCTTCAAACGGCAACTGACATCAATACTCTCTGCCCCGCAGTAGCGTGAGGAAGCGGGCGGGCTAAAATTGATGCCGTTCACAGTTCATACCCCCTCTACTTTCTGAGCTCGTTTACAACTGTCTTTTTTCACGCATTTCATCAGGCTGGAACAGGCCAGAGAGTGGCCTCTAATAAACTCCAGATCACTGTGCACGCACACATACATGTATATATTTACATATTCACATAACAGGGCACGGTATACCTTGTATATGAACACAAATATTACACGTTAAAGACAGGAAGGGTAGTGTCCATAGGGGTGCTATCTTAAAATTCTCAAATAGTTATCTCCTAAGTCAGGGACGGGACCTAAAATAAAATCAGAATTAATAGAGAACTCAGGGAAGCATTCGATAAAAGGAACCAAAATACCACAAAGTGCAAAATAGAAAATGACGCAAGCTCAACAAAAATAAGCTGCATGAGCATATATATATATATATATATATATATATATATATATATATATATATATATATATATATATATATATATATATATATATATATATATATATATATATATATACAAGATACATTATGATCATCAATGAGACTCCCATACAGCATGTAGGTCTACTCAGCTTAAATCTCAATGTGAATGAGAAGTGTAACACATCAGTTCTCAACCCTTCTGACTGTTCCTCTGGTATGCTTATTTTCAAACTTTTTTATTAACAGAAACTGACAGTGTGGATATATTACATCACTTTACCACGATTCATTTTGTTATTCCAGAAGATTGAAGAAAGAAATCAAGAATTCAAGAATCTGATTCTGTATGTTTTTCAACAAACACAATAGTTATTAAATATTTTAAGTCACCCCTTGCTTAGGGCCAGCCCATTGGGCCCCGGCCCCAGGTTGAGAACCACTGGTGTTGTGCTATAATACATAACATGTTATAATTCTTAAAAGTCCATTTCCACATTAAAGTCCAGACAGACAGACAGACAGACAGACAGACAGACAGACAGACAGACAGACAGACAGACAGACAGACAGACAGACAGACAGACAGACAGACAGACAGACAGACAGACAGACAGACAGACAGACAGACTAGATAGATAGATAGATAGATAGATAGATAGATAGATAGATAGATAGATAGATAGATAGATAGATAGATAGATAGATAGATAGATAGATAGATAGATAGATAGATAGATAGATAGATAGATAGATTATATTTAATTTATATTGAATTTAAGTATATTGAAATGTATTAATTCAATTACATTTCAAAACTGCACATTATTTTGAGTCTGTTATAAACATTAACAATTAAATGATTAATTTAAATAAGGGAATCACCCCTGCATGAGTCCTATAGTGGCCACTCTAGTCAAAGATGTCACACCTCTGGGGGGAAAAGACAGAAAGAGGTAGAAGTGCAAGGCTGCAAGAAACTTTGCCATGTCACTTGATAAGCAACACTGGGCAGGGTGTGGTGACATTGTAAGAGTCACGGTACAGTAAAGCAGACCAGGAAATCCCCTCTGACCTACAGAAAACACACAAACACACATTTACAAAGGCTCCCTCAGCTGTCTGGAGCTTCTTACCCGGACAAAAGAGCCTCAATCTGAGGAAATTGCATGAACCTTGACAGAACCGAGCGTAACTGAGTATATGAAACTGTTGAGAAGGAAATGGAAAAAAATAAGATGACAGCCTCACTCATCAACGGGGTGTGGAGTGTATCTCACAATACGTCCAACTCTGAGAGGACAGGGGGAAACAAGCGGAGAAGCCATGTCAACTTTTCTAATCAATGTGCTTCGTGTGTTTAATGAGGATGAAACAGGACTTTTTGCCTCAGTTGGAAATAAGGCGGCGAATAGATCAAGGGAGAGTCAGTGGACAGCGTCAGCCGTGGCACCCTTTTCCCGGTGGTGCCAGATTACATTTCCAACAACAGCTGCCTCCTTTGTCCGCTCGCAGCCAAGCCAAACTGCGCCTAAAATTTCATTTAATCTGCTGCAAAACCTGAGTGTCAGCCACTTAAATGGCAGCTAAAAGCACTACTCTCAGATAACTGACTGACACTTGCTAATAATAGACCCTGGCAACAGGGGAGCCACGGCGGACATTTTGTGTAACCGTAGAGATTCGCCGGGTGCCTGGGAAACAGGGGAGTGGACGGTCCCAGCTCCCCTGATGGGTGGGATCCTCTCACAGGCCGCCTACAACGTAGCCCCCTCAAGCTCCACCCTTCCCCTTGCCCCGATTAGCCAATCCTAAACCAATGACCCAGGTTCTCTCTTTCAGCCCTCAGCCGCCATGCAACAATGGGCCTACATGCTTTTGTCTCCACGTCTGGGGGCAAGTAGGAGGCAAGGAGGTGCAATCCAAAAGAAAGAGTGAGGATTTATAGATGATATAAAAATGTCCCCTTTTCAACTTAAGCCCCCATATGTCTGAATGGAGACTTGGCTCTCCGGTCACAGGTCCGTCAAGCTGTGACGGTTTGGACCCGGTCAAGGAGCAGAAGATTAGCGCATGGAAGAAGGGGGGAAATTGGAGGAGGAGAAGGGGGGACAGGTTGAGCAGCTTCTGTGGTACTGTGTCATTACACAAGGTCTCAACACGCCCTATACGTGGGAATCTGAGACAAAGCCTGGCAGGTCAGGGCTGAGCTCAAAGCAACAGAGCACCACGCTAAAACCACTGCTCGTGTGTTTAAGAGCCAAAAACCCAACGGACACATCATCTTTCTCTCTTTCTCTCATACGCAAAGGAGAGAGATTTTTTATAGAGAGGAGGAAACACCCTTTGCCTGAAAAATAAACAGATTCACTGTACTTCGTTGAGGCAACAACATAAAAAAAACGTTCCGGTTCAATGGGTTCACAGATGCTGCTCTCTCGGTTTTGTTTTTCACTACCCGTTTTCTGCTTTTCTTTCCTCAGGTGTCGAGAGGTGAAGCCGTCTGGAGTGGACACGTGTGGCAGGAAAACCTCAGCAAGAAACAGCGCGAGAGGGACAAAGGGACAAAGGAGGCGTGAGACACTATTGGGTTTGACTAACTTTCACATTAGTCAGGTTTCGATGCGTCTATATATACTTATAGTTTTGCAATGTTCCTGAACTGAAAGTCACCGTTAAGATGCGATCATATAAACGAAACTTGCAGATTAGTGACATTTATCAGGTCCATTGTCCATGATGCAGGAAGAACCGCTCTCAGAGGTCTCTTCCAAACTAAGCAACTTTATCTTGGTCAACACAGCAAATTTGAAACAGTCAAAGTTTAACACACTTTAAAATTATGCGAAAGTGTGGAAACATTTTGACTCTCTCGCGTTAAATTCCAGATCACACAGATTCCTATTACAAAGGTAAGTGCGTTACAGTTATGTGCCCCTATAACAATCAGATCCCAAAATGGCACCATGACACATCTCAATAGCAACAAGGTCCCCTTTTTCACGTTTGCATAATAGCTGCAAATGAATAACAATCAGCATGAGGGTTTTGAAGTTTAACTCACGCGGTTAATGCATTTTTATCACTTTCTTTGCACTTCCAAGTACTCATGCCCATCTCTAACATATCTGCTCAAAAGCAGGCTGGAAACAGAGATGGACAGAGAGAGTAGACAGGAGGAAGAGAGCGGGCAGGGGGCCTCTTACAGCCTCTGATGAAGACATAAAGGGGAGTGAATGGAGGGGGTGATTTAGTCTGCTGTGGGAGATTTTCACTTCTGCATTCTTGTCATGTCCAGATGTTCTCCTCCAAACACACACACACACACACCAAACAGTGTCCACATGTACTCACTCAGTCTATACAAACACAGTAAACATCAGCGCAGTGACTACTGCATCAATACTAGTGGTCCGATGATGGATTTTTCCTAGAGAGCAGGATTGATGGCTGATTTATTGCCCACATAATACAATTTAAATATTGCAAATGATATGCACACAAAATGCTGAATTAAAAAAAAAAAATCGGTTAAAGAATTATTTAACAAAATATTCACTAACATAAATGCACTAAACTGATGTGTTTTTCTGAATACTTTTACTTTGTAATGACTTTTTTTAACCTTTTTGCGCTTGTTGTAAATAAGGGAGATACAGTATGATTAAAAATTTTGGGGTCGGTAAGATTTTTTTATCCTTTATTCAGCAAGGATGCATGGCACTGATCAAATGTGACAGTAAAGATTTTTACATTGTTCATTTATTTTTCAAATAAATGCTGTTCTTTAGAACGTTCAGTTCATCAAAAAATCCTGGGGGAAAAAGTATCAGATTCCACAAATATATTGAGCAGCACAACTGTGTCAAATGTGATAATAAAAAAAATAAAAAAATTGAGCACCAAAAGGATTATGTGACACTGAAGACTGGAGTAATGATGCTGAAAGCTTTGCCATCACAGGAATAGACACTTTAGTTATTAGTTATATTAGATATTCTAAATTGTTATATTTCACAATATTTCAGTTTTTACTGTATTTTTTATCAAATAAATGCAGCCTTATTGAGCATAAAAACTTTTTTTAAACGATTTAAAAAATCCTACCAACCCCAAACAGTAGTTAATTCGGCGGACAGTAAATCTGAAAACAGAAAATATGTATTATCCATTGACAAGGCTGTCAACAGATTTTGAAAATGACCCAAGTGTGATATGACTAATTAATACTGCTCTTTTTGTACAGCAAAACTGGCACAAAATGATCTCTCTATAGTCTTACAATCAAGTTTAAATATAGTACATTAGAAGTTAGTTTTACTCTTGCACAGGAAGCACAGTGGTGAACCTGTTAAGCAAAACAACCTCTGTCATCTCCACCGAGAGCGACGCATTTCGGACTAGGCCATGACAGCGGCGGGCCGCTCGGCGCACGCTGACGAGCGAGGGGAATTGTGCGCCGATTACTGGCAGCTTGCCTTTCTGACTTGGCAGCTAGTGGTCACTGGGGGAGGAGGACATGATAGAGGCAGGATTTAGCCTCCGCTATACACACAGGGTAATGAGAGCCAGCCAGCGAGGATTTATGTGCATTAGGAGGCACTGGGCAACCCGGCCTGTGATACATTTATTTGGCTTTATTAGCCTTGTGGCATATACGTATTGGAGGTAATTTGGTTAAGGCTGTTAGGTCCATTATGCAGCGAGCATCATCGGAGGAGGGAAAGGGCTGTTATTAGTGGTTATCAGATGAGAATTATGAATGATAACGGAGGCCCATCTCTAATTTGTGTGGCTAAGGTCTCCATTTAAATTATGCATACAGTGCAGAGCCGATAAACAGCGGGGCATCTGCGCAGGGATGCGGCCGTTCCTGTGGTCAGGAGAATACTCTGGTCCCTGCTTTAAAATAAACACACGCACTTACAAACGCACACAAATACCCACAGAAAATCAATCCTGAACTGTGCTCGCCCTTTAGTCTATAACAGCTCTCTGTGTGTTCCTGTTTGCAGTGGCCTGGGCTGTATCTACGGCCTGCTGGTCAGCTGTGTGTGACTGCGTTGTGATGCTGGGGTCACCCTATTCTGAAGGTCAGCGGGGACACGGATCAGTTTATTGACCGCCAGCTGAATGCAGAGCTCACCCCGGCGGACTGCTCTTACAGTTTACTCTCTCTTCCTGTGACACGCTCACCTCCGCCGGGGCCTGTGGACACTCAGTGTCAGAGAGTAAAGCTCTTTTGTTCATTTCTGTGTAAAAGATAAATAAATAAAGCACAAGGGCATGTAAGACATATGAAGAGTGTTACAGTCCTTTAGTCTGCAAGGCACAGGGGTCACCTGAGAATTCGGCTCTCTGCTGCTAACAGGTCCCGCACAGCACTGCCTGGTCAAGCAGAAATAGACATCTGTGTCTGGTCACAGGGACCATGAGAGGAAAACACGAAGACAAAACAGGAGAGGGGATGAGAGAAAGACAAAGAGGGCAAAAGGTAGCTGCACATAGAAGGAGTCATCATGAATCGAACATGCTAATAAAAATAATAATAATAAATAAATAAAAATAAAATAAAAATTATTAAAATAAAAATAAAATAGTAAAAAATAATGAATTTATTTATTATATATTTAAATAATACATTTAAATTTAAATAATAAATGTATTTATTATTTTCAGATACTCTGGCCCCTGTAAGCAGAACAACTACACGTTTATTTAAATTTAAAAAATAAATAAATAAATGGCTAAATTTAAAAAAAGAACTGAACTGAGTGCTCAAAAATAATATTAAAAATACATACTACATAAAAATAAATATTTGTATATTTAAACAGAATTGGAATATTGTAATGTTTACAAATGGATTATTTTTTTCAGATTTTATCCAAAGAAACTTTATAAAACATTATTATAAAATTATAATAATATGTATTTATTATTATTATAATCAATATATATATATATATATATATATATATATATATATGTTATAGTAAATATATATTTTGTGCAGAACTTTAAGAGGCTGACTCTAATAATTTCACTTTATCATCATAATTAACTGAATATGGGTTTAGCAGTTAAGTAAAAATTCCATAATTGATAAAACACATTTTCTGTTCTGCAACCACTTGCATGGTATAATGTGCCAACATTTCATTAATGTTTTCTGAACGAACATTCTTTTCTTTTTTCTTTCTTTTTTTACAGTCAACATTCAAAGACATTAAAAAGCTGCTGTGGTGCATGCACACTCATCCTCAACACAAACAAACATCCAGCCAGGTAAAAATGGGCAACATGAACCAAACGGATGAATCTTAATTTCACCCGTCTCATCATAGTAGAGTAAAACTGTGCTTTTTACAGTACGGCTCCCCCCATCCTGTGCAAGTACTACTGTACTGTTAAAAATAACTGAAGAGCGAGTAACTTTGGCTATTGATACAACCTCAACTCCAGCAGTGAGGTCACACACACAGTCTCCTCCCCCACGGCCCGTCCACGCACGCTCCCTCGCACATGCAGCCGACCCGCAACTCATCAAAGGCATTAACAACTTTTCGTTAAAAGGCTATAAAGTCTGGCAGAGGTCAGAGTTCACAGCGTTAGCTCTCCAGAGCAGAACAGCACAGCTTATGGAATCAGTGTAATGTGTTTAACAACGCAGAGTTATAAAAATGGAACGTTTAAAAAAAGAGAGGGAGAGAGACAGAGCTACACTCCTACACAAGCCCCTGTGTGTGTCGGAAAGGCAGAGCAGTACAACATTGAACAAAGAGCAGCCAGGCTGGCATGATGCGTGTGTGTATGTGTGTACGCAAAAGAGAGAGAGAGAAAGAGAGAGAGAGAGAGAGAGGGTAAGAGTTTGCCCGCGGCATGCCGAGATGTCAAAACTGTCTCTCAGTAGCTGCAGAGAGACGCAGACAAAGGCAGAGAGTCAGCCACTGCTGCTATTGATTACTTCTCACTGGAGAGCACTGTGTGAAGAGGGAAGACAATGGAGCAGATCAAACTCACACGCTCACCTCTCCACCCCACACAGAGTGCCACCGGCCTCTGCTCTCATGCAAACCACAAAGCCTGTGCTGCGCTCGCCAAAAACTCTGCCACATTTCAGAGTTAAAGGAATAGTTCGGTCAAAGATGAAAATGACATCATTCACTCACCCTCGTGATGTTCCTAACCTGTATGACTCTCTTTCTTCCGTGGAACACTAAAGGAGAATTTCTGAAAAATGTACCGGCTGCACTTTTCAGTATAATGAAAGTAAATGCGTACTGTAGCTGGCGAGCTTCTAAAAACGTAAACGCATCATAGAAGTGGTTCCTGCGACTGGTGGTTCAGTGTATTCCATATCTTCTAAAGTCATACAAAAGACGTGTGTGATGAACACACTCAAGGTATTCGTTTTATTTATTTATTTTCATTATTAATCCTACTTATTTAAATTTTATTTACATTCTCTCGTGCACGTATGTATCTGTACCAAGAGCTCATGGAAAGCTCTCATTCATTGCTTGCTTTCAGAGAATAGCATGTAAATTTCAGTTTATCACACAAAGCTACCTTATGTGGACTACTTATGAAACTTTTATGGTGCTTTTGCATCCTTTTTTTAATCCTGATTTACTTTCATTATATGTAATAGTGTTAAGATATTATTAAATAATTATCTTGTGCTTCCTACAGTAGAAATTCCTACAGGTTTGGAATCACATGAGAGTGAGTAAATAGTGAGCGAAATTTTCCTTTTTGGTGAACTAGGCTATTCCTTTTACAGCTGCACAGATTAATTTCTCTATATATTCCATGTTCTATATCCTAATGAATTACACGCATAAAGCTGTCTGGATATTTTAGTATTCAGGATTATAGTTTTGTTGGACACGTTGAAGCTATCAGTTGTGGACTGGGCCCCATTAAGGGCACTGATGTGGCTTTTGATGGTCCTTCTGCAGGAGTAATAGCTGTGGAAAACGTCTCTCTCTCTCCCTCTTTTTTTTCACTCTCACTCTATGCCTCAGTGCCAAAGAGCTCTTGTCCAGGCAAACTGTTAATAAAAAGCACTTTAACAAGACTTCACACGGCCCAAAAGCAAACATCACAGATACTCTGGCCCCTGTAAGCAGAACAACTACACGTTTAC